>NC_043967.1:29819244-29924244 GCF_902148855.1 Sphaeramia orbicularis
ACTAACACCGTTTTTTTTTTTTACATTTATGCCAGTGCCAGTTGTGTGATGTTATATATTTGATCTTCTATTCTTCTATTCAGAATTGACAGTGGTTTTGAGAACAAACACAGACCAGAATTAGTTCCTCTTATTCCACTGTTTAAACACCATCAAAATCTGAGTGTAAAGATACGGTGAGAGGAACTAGGAAGCTGACGTAATCTCTATCTATCTGGTATTTGCATGACGGTTGATAGCCACAATCCTACACTTGTTTTGCTCAGGTGTGTTAAAGTTACGTGCCCAAGTATGTAAAACAATTCTTTCTTTAACATAACCAATCATTGTTTAGTTTAAGTTAAGTGCTTTCCATCTCTGCTTTTCCTTCTTTTTTTTTTTTTTTTTTTGCAGTGTTGAGGGAGTACATACTAGCACCCTGATTTTACCCAACTGCAGGCACTTTCAGACAAGTAGGAGGGTTTAATACATGATTGACGGCTCTGGTTACAAATCACTGATCAGATTCAGTCAGACACAACTGGACATGACTCTACTGTCTGTCTCGACATGAAAACTCGGAAAAAATGTCTTCATCATTATATCACATGAGGCAAAGTCTTTTTTTAATTAAAATCTTCATATTTATTGTTCTGATTTGGACCAAAAGGATAAAGCAGCAGAAGGAAGGAATGCTTCTTCCGATTCCCTGATTTCTGCTCTTACAGTTTTAACTGTAAACTTCAGTGGATAATAAGAAAATTTTCCAAGGCACCATTAATACATTGGCTTCTACTGTTATATTTAGTAGCCAAGCAATAAGGTCAGTCTTGACTGAATGTGCCTGTATGTGTCTTATGCACAGACAGTCTGAGGCAATAATGCGGTCTAGGCAAATTTCTTGCGCTTCATTTGTGAATTACACATGTATAACTGTATTTTTGTACTTTTTACAGTGTGTTTTTTTTTTTTTTTAGCCTTGCAGCATGTAGTGACAGACACTGGACTTGTCAACTTATCCCAGTGTTTTTCAACCATGGGGTCAGGACCCCACGTGGGGTCGCCTGAAATTTCTAGTAATTAATAAAAAATTAAACATAGCTTATAAAAAACAAACGGTGAGTTGAGAGTGACAACCCCAATACATAAAAGACATGAGAAACTGTGAAGCTGAAACTGAAGCACTGTGGTACTGTTTATCTTTCAAATGTTCATTATGGTCCGTTTCAGATGCTGCAGCTCTTTCATAGTTTGAGTTATGGTTCGCTCAGTATTAATTGTCAGCCTTGTAAATCCAAGCTGGACTGACTGTACATATCCTGACCAAGGAAAATCAAATTCTCATTTTGTGCAGTAATCTACACCTGGCTTTTCTGCCTCCAACCATAATAATGTACATTATATAGACTAAATATAATCTAAAATTAACGCTTATTTGAAACATAGTATAGCAAACTATTACATGATCAAAAACAAATTAATTTTAGCAAAAAAAAAAAACAAAAACGTCTCTGTTTTGAATCTCTGGGAAATTGTCAGAAATTTGTGATGTCCAAATGGGGTCACAAGCCAAAACAGGTTGGGAACCACTGACTTATCCTGACTGCAGAGCCATCGACCCCAAAAACTCTCTGATTTGACACTTCAGAAAATGAAATCCATATGTAGAAACGTTTGCTTTTCCTCAGTTTTGCAGACAAAACATGACGTCCTTTCTGTTATACATATCCATATAGGCTGAACCAGTGTTTATATCCACTCATAGAGACTCTGGGTTCAGTCATCTTTACAGGCTGTATTCATCGACTGTATTCTATCCAATAATAATAGAAGATAATGCTCACTTTGAATAATTATTGACATACGTTACAAATTATGTTTAAGGGCATGTATTCTGTAATCTGTGGTCAACAAGACCAACAGTGTATGTGACAAAGAATACATCAGCATCCACATGGGCATCATTTGTTATTCTATTTTTACGAAGCTTTGCATTTCTAAACCTTCTGTATGTCTACACAAAAGGTTTTGTAAAGCCACACAAAAGGTTAGTGTGGACATGCCACTTCCAAACATGTCTGCTTATTGAAAGATTGCTCTGGGTGCACAATGTAAACACATCTGTCTATTTCTTCCATAATGACTGGTTGAACAGTGGAATTTTTGTCTGTGGAGGCTTTTCTCAAACACCTTTAGTCTCTGGCAGCTGATAAATTGAATTAATTAATCATGAGTATATTTGTATCCATAGAAAAACATCACCAGCGAAGTGTAATTAAAAACTGATGGCTGTAGAAAATTATTTTTGCATGGAGGCAATTTTATATTTATACATTTATACACTCACCTTGCCCACATTTTAATATTTTCTTAAAATGATTAGAGTGAAAATTGTAGAAAGAAGGGCATTTTACTTACCAAAAATTACATTTGAATTGAAATATTGTATTCAGAGTGGCAAGACCTGCGAGGTTATCTGGCTCAATAGGTGAAATCAGTGGTTCTAAACTGGTCTGGCTTCAGGCCCGACTATCACCCCTCAACGACAAGCCAGAACTCAAACTGATAACAGTTAAACTACTCAAATATATTTAACAAAAGAAGGTGATTGTTGGTTTGAACCTGAGATAATACAGAAAACCACAGTATGTCCACACAGAAAACAAGCTTAATGATAAACCAAACTGACCAACAAGTGGTGATGCTAAATATGGAAATATTCCCTTTAACAGTAAATGAGGTATATTTTAACCAAATCAAAAATGTCCACTCAGCTAAAAATTAAAAGCTCATTCAGTCAGTTATTCAAGAATTAAACACACTGAGGTTTTTCACCTCAGTGTAGGTAAAACCATATCTGATCTAGTTGAAACTTTGGGTCTTCTTTTATGCTGTGAAATGTATGGTGCTAATTAGCATTACAGTGCATTATTGGCACCTATTGTTGGGGTTTGTAAATGGGCGGCGCTCAGTTCCATAAAAAATATAGCACAGGATTGGTTTCTTCCCCGACAAAAGCCCACAACCCACTGAAAACAGGTTTGTGACCCACCAGTTGAGAATCACTGGGTTAAATGATCACTGTAAATATGGGTGTGAACACTTATCTGTGACTAGGTCAGGCATGTGATGGGGCGCCAATGGGGGGGGGGGGGGGGGGGGGGGGGGGGGGGGGCATGACAAATTCCTGGGACCCAGTATTTGTGGGGGGCCCATAGAGCAGTGGAGGGGACCCAGTGGATATGGAAGTTGTAAAAATTTTGTGGAAGATCTGCTGAAGAAGAGTGGTGTAGAAGTCGGGAGGCTAACGGTGAATGCATGGTAAGTTTCGTTTTCGGTTTAACAGTATAATAAGTGACGTTTATGGAGGACACCCCCATGTACATACCCATTCCCCACACTCCCGTTCTGAGAGATTAAGAAGATAGTCAATTTCAATTTTTGTAGGGTCCACAATGATTATGCTTTCATAATTGGTAGCGGCGCCCATGTACCCCACTGCACCCAACTGTCACCTGATGGTAGCTGGGAAAGGCTCCAACCCCTCCCCCCAACCCTCTAGAGCAGTGGTCCCCAACCTTTTTTGTACTATGGACCGGTTTCATGCATGAAAATTTTCCACGGACCGGGTAGAGGTGCAGGAGTTCCAATAACAAAAACCTTTGTCAGTTCAGAGCATGTGATCTGAAACACTTAAACTGTAGATCAGACAATTACAATGATTCTACAGTAGAATATCAACTCACCCTAATGCAGAACCGGTGGAACCCTGGGCTTGTTTCCCTGCAACAGACTAAATTTTGATATGTTTTTTAATTTAAATTTCAGTTTTTTCATGTTTTTTTTTGGATCGTTTATAAAAGTATGTATTTTCATAATTTAATGTGTTTTTTTACACTAAAACAAAGACAAAAATTTGGAGTTGTCATTATTTATAGGTTATTATGTTATTATTTTTCTGGTCCGGCCCACTTCAGATCAAATTTAGCTGAATATGGCTCCTGAACTAAAATGAGTTTGACACCCCTGATATAGACAATACAGATGACTACAGTGAGCTGTGGAAACCTCTTCATACGCGGTCCACTTGTCTATTACGGATAGACTGAGAAATAAAGTTTATGTTGCCACTGTGGCGTCACCCATTGGTTTGTGGACAGCATATTTGGAAGCCTCAGGTTTGCATTTTGACCACCTCTGGTGTCATAGGTGCCTGTGTTTGGATATGAGGGTGGAAACTCACCGAGCTGGCCTGACAAGATTTCAGGGAACAAAAGAAGAAAAGAACTCCATTAGAAAGCTCACACACCACTTTCAACCAGGTCTGCTTGTTGTGAAATGCATGTGGGGAGAGTAAACGTCCCTATTTACCCTATTGTTCCAGAGCTTCTTCAGTCTAAAACCAGGTTTTCCTGTCTCATCAGAACCAGCGCCATATTTCAACAGCACAAAATAAGGCTGTCATTGCCGTGGTAAAACCAGCTGTTGTATGTTGACACCTGTTTAAGTATGTACATTGTGTTGACTTATGGTAATGAAAGCTGATTAAGGAACAAAACATCACTGATAGCATGGGGACTCATTTTAAAGTAGACTGTATGACTATAGGTTTAATATTTCAATACTAACATTGTGACCTGAAAAAAGCTTGAAACTACATTAAATTTATTTGGGAAATTATAACTTACAGATATCTGGCCCTATGTTCACTTGAGTGTCTTTTTCCATCGCATATAAATATATTACAGCAACATAATGACTCCTGGCCAATGTGAAAGCAAACCGACCAGCAAGAAAAATGAACCAGGTGTCAACACTAGAACTGGAGTGAAAAACAGGAACATGACCTACATGAGGGGATTAACAATGGGGTATCTGGGGACCTCTGAAACACTGACGTTTACTGTGGAGTTACCTTCCATTTATGATGCTGAATACACCAAACAAACAGGAGTTTAAAAAGGTATGTGTTAACCTGAGCACACAGGAATTATTCTACCGAGGTGCACAGATCCACTGTGACATCCCAACATCTGTGTTGAATGTTGAGATTTGCATGAACCATATGCAAATGTGTTGGTTGTGTTTACATGGACTGGCATGTATGATAATGTTTCACGCAAATGTGCATTTGAATTTACCAATCCTGCAAGCAGATAAATCAACAATTCTTCAATAAATCTATATGGAAATTTGAATAAATAAATAAATAGATAGATAGATAGATAGATAGATAGATAGATAGATAGATAGATAGATAGATAGATAGATAGATAGATAGATAGATAGATAGATAGATAGATAGATAGATAGATAGATAGATAAAGGGCGACACGGTGGTGCAGTGGTTAGTACTCGTGCCTCACAGCAAGAAGGTCCTGGGTTTGATTCCAACACCAGTCGACGGGGGGTGGGACCTTTCTGTGTGGAGTTTGCATGTTCTCCCCGTGTCTGCGTGGGTTCTGTCTGGGTACTCCGGCTTCCTTCCACCATCCAAAGACATGCACTAATAAGTTAATTGGTTAATCTAAATTGCCCATAGGTGTGAATGTGAGAGTGATTGTTTGTCTCCATATGTTCAGCCCTGCGATGAACTGGCGACTTGTCCAGGGTGTACCCCGCCTTCACCCCTATGCAGCTGGGATAGGCTCCAAGCGACCCCCGTGACCCTAGTGAGGATAAAGCGGGTTCAGAAAATGAATAAATAAATAAATATAGTAGGTGGCAAATGCTACATGTATATATTTTTTGTTACTATTGAAACAGCCCCCTCCCCCCCAATCTTTTTTTGTTAACTATTTAAAATCTAAGTTGAATTACAGTTTTGACATTGGGTCAGTACTGTAATATGTCAATAGATGGCGCTGTAATCCCACTGTGGATTCGCGAGGGAGACTTCCGCTATGTGTTCCGCTCATGCACAGCTCAATATTAAATGGGCGGTCACTGGAACAACATGCTAACTTTTGGTCCTCTCTCTTATTAATCCACAGGTATGTTCAAACTTGTTTTTTCCATGGTCAGCTTCACTGAATATGTAATGTTAGTGTTTCGTAGCATGTTCGGTAGAGTTTTAATAAGGTTTTGAGATGTATTTCGAGTACAGAGGTTATTTTTGTCAGTCTGTGTCCCGGCCGCAACCGCCATGTTGTCCAGTTACCTCCGTGAGTTTCTGCTCTCCACAGAGTTTTTGTAAGAGTAAGTTACAGACGTTACCTTCAGGAAACATAAGTAAACATTTTATAAAGATTGTTTATGAGTTAAAGCCACTTAGTCATGAGTAAATGATTTGCCATATGCAAGTTAGTTTCACTTTCAGCCGCTCCTTAACCAGCCGTTGTCGACCATTTTATCAAACAGTTAAATACAAGCCTAACGTTCAGTCGCTCATAAACTGGTTGTTGTCAGCCATTTTGTCTGACAGTTAAGTGCAAGTTTAAGACAGTGTTGTGTAAACGTTGCAGAAAGGTCTTGTTACCATCATATCCACATAGTATGAGTGTTACTGTATTGTATGTGTTGAAATTTGAGTGAATGTAAGTATTTGAGTTCAGTAAATGTGGGTTTTGGGGAATATTATTTCTGTACAACTTCATATTATAATTGAGTCAATTCTTATTTATGTGGAATATAATTTAAATTATTTTGAGTTCATGTGCACTTAATTTACTTTAGGTTTGATATGGTTTATTGCCAGTTAGATTTTTACATTGATTTTGTTTTGATTTTGTGTAATATATTTTTGTATAAATGTGGATAATGAACTTTAAACCAGAAAGCTTTTAGGTAGCTGACTTGACAGAAATGTAACTGAGTTTTATGCAGTTTATTCACAATATTAAATGAGCGGTGACTGGAACAATACGCTAACTTTTGGTCCTCCTGTTAATCCACAGTTCAGCCACTGTCATTTTATAGGCTACACAGTGCACCCTTGCCTGTGTAACCTTTGCTGCCAGTCCAGATTTCCCCTAGGTCTGGTGCTGGTTTATAAAAAAATAAATAAATAAATAAGATTTTAATTATTATCCACAGAGATTCCAGATGATGTTGAATCTATGTTTAGGTCTGTTGAATGGGCTGGTGTGAATATAGAGTCAGTAGAATCATTTATTAAATTAAACATGTAACACAACTGTCACTAACTTGTCATGTGTAAGGGCCTTAACAAACCAATCTAATAAATTCTGTTCCTGTTAATACAGGAGGAAGGTTAATTACTTTAAATTCTTACACATTCTGGCAAATAATTAATATGTGTTGCAATTGATTACCTTCACTCAGTGATTTAGGTCCACGACTTGTCTGTGGTAACTCTGGCAGCTGTAAAGATTGACTGAACAATAAGTAGGTTGCACACGGACAGTAGCGGCATGTCCCGACCAGTATTTGGCTCATATGTATTATCTTTGTTTGAACGATACACACTCCATCAGCTCTGGTTACAATCACTACAATCTTCCTCTGAATGCACAGTGCACAATAGTGTAATTACATTTGCACTTATTATTTAATGATGACAGCACCAAAGAAGAGAAGGGACCTCAGGAGATTTTTGTCTCTCAAATTGTGGGCAACAGATAAACTTTTAAGGGCTGGGTCCTCAAAGGGGCTGTGTGACTTTTGCAACCAATGCAAGTTAGCTAAAATACTGCATGTAATGCACAAAGGATCCACACAGCTAAGCAGATAGTGCAATTTGAATGGATGTAAATTTCACTGGGTGTAAAATGCAAATAAGCCTAGTTGTGAAACTGGTCTAATTCATTGCAATTAACATGTGCAGAAAGCAGCACACAAAATAAACATACTCAATGTTTGTCTGTATTTCTCTGTTTTTCCAAATGTTTGATTTTGTGAAACTTGCATGTTATAGAATTTATTCGTAATTATATCATATCAGTCAGATTTTGTAGGAATCAGGCTGGGATGCAAGTGATCCTATAGTATTTCTGCTTTATTACACATCCACATCAGCAATCTTGGTGTGTAACAGTAGCAGGACACACAACATTAAATGTAGGGGAGGAGATCCTGGAAAAATGGTTCGAGCAGCTACATTTTGAAAATACACAATTCAAAAGTCGAAACCCCTTTCTTTAGACTTTCCCTCGAAGCCACGCCTCCAGAGTACCAGAACGCACAATGCTTGTTCTTGAGGGTTCACGAGCACTGCGCAGCATCAATTTACCCACTCGCTTGAATCTTCACAACACAATCAGCAAACCCTTGCCGAGTCATTCAGCAAAGCGTAATACATGTTTGTGCATATGTTTTGCAGAAGATGAATGAAGCACTTTGAAAACAAACAAGAGCTGTTGTTCTGAAATGCAGTGTCTATCCATAGATGTCCTGGGAAACAACATGTGATTCATGCATGAAGAGAGGTTCGCGCAAAGGGGGGAGGGACAAACAGCAGCTGAGTTTGACAGACATATCATCATTCAATCATTTCAACGGGCCGGTTAAAATGATTGGATGGTGTTTTTTCAGTCCTGTCCGTTCCACAGGTGAGTACTTTTTTTTTTTTTTGTGCGTGTTAGAGCATTTAATTAATTGGTTGCAGTTGGAGTGTGAAGGGGATTTTAAGCAATATAATATAAAAGGCTTCAGGAAAACATCTCCTGCCCTATCTTTAATGACTTTTTAATGACTATTCTATGAAGCCTATGACCTCAGATTATTGATGTACCTGCCATATAACAGGCAAATTCATGTTGGGAGCCTGCAGTTCCACATTATGGTTTGTGAGTTCCTAGACCACCTGAATAAATGATCTATAAAGACTATAGAAATAGAGAAGTGAAACTGGTGCTTCGTTGGCAACCGTTTTCAGTTCAGTATGGTGGAGGTCGTGCTCTGCCATGAAATAAATTATTAGCTTTCATTTCTTATAGTCTCGACAGCATCAGTTTATGGCAGTAGAAAAGCTACAGACAAAGAAAATAGAGGAAAGAGATGAAACTGCAGCCGTTTTTCAGTGCTACTTTTAGTCCAACATGGTGGAGGAGTTGGTTAATCACTATTAGTCCTCAGTCCTTGTAAATATATGCTCTTTGTGACCCATACCAGAAACGTACTCATGTGACGATGCAGCTACTTCCTGAAACTTCAATTAATCACTTTTACTGTCTCCAATTGGGGAATTAACTGTGCAGGGATTAGAGACAAAACATACAATATAGCACACATAAAATATTTAACATAGCACAAAGACCAGGCAAAAAACAAAACAAAAAACGTTATCTTAAATATGTAATAAATAAGAGAATGCACAGTTTATAAAATGGTTAAAGTAAAACATACCGAAGATAAAGTCCGTTTTCCTCAATATTAGCAGCGAGATGGCAGAAGGTAAAAATGAGGCTAGTTTTGGCGAGTGGAAGTCTGAGCAGCAAACCAGATGGAAGAAACTGGAAATGTTGATGTAAAGCATGGGTATCAAACATATGGCCCACCAAAGGGTTCAATTCAGCCCATGGGAAGAATTTGTGAAATGCAAAAATTACACTAAAGATAGTAATCTTTTTAATTCACGGGCCACATACAGACCAATTTGATCTCCAGTGGGTCAGACCAGTAATCATAATAATCTATAATGTTAGCTCCCAATTCTTCTCTTCAAAAAAGTTGAATTACATGAACATGTTTACATTGACAAACTATCCTTTCACAAATAATGTGAATAACCTGAAAAAAATATGAACAACATGAAATGCCTTAGGAGAAGTCAACGCAGTTTTATCAATTTTCTGCCTGTTACTAAATGTTTTGTGTATTTATAGATCCACTGTGATCTGGAAGTTATAATGTACAGGTAAAAATGAGACGTTGAGGTGTAATTTTGTTAAAATCGCACTTATTTTTCTTGACAGATTTTATTTTTTTCATGGTTCCTCACATTATTCACTTGTTTTTAAAGGACAGTTTATAGATGTAAACATTTTCATTGAGTAATTTTACTTTTTTCATTCTAAAACATAAAAGTTTGGAGTTTACATTGTTTACACATTATTAAGTTACTATTTTAATGAGTCATCCCACTTTAGATCATATTGGGAGGATGTGGGCCCCTGATGTAAAGAATGGGAACAATCAGAAAAGGTGGACTCCTATTTGTTGTAAAATCCAGCAGTGTTTCTTGAGTAGTTACAGTTATTTCACTACAGGCATTAATCATGTTACTCACAACATTTTAATAATTTTTTTTTTATCTGTCAATGGGATCAATGGAATCTTTATTTTCTGGTTAAATAAAGGTTAAAAAATAAGGATTCTGTTGGGTCTCTGTAAACTTAATTTGATTCTGATTTGAATTGATAAAGCACTTTGTGACTGTCTGTGAAAAGTGCTCTATAAATAAAATTTTAAAAAAATAAATAAATAAAAAATAAAAATTCTATTTTACCTTAGGAGATAGGAACCAACAATGGAAAGAAAAGGTGATTGCAGACTCAATAAAAGAACGAAGTAAGGTCATCAGGGCCGAGTCAGCCTGGAACTTTAAAAGTTCCCTGCTGGCCTTTCTTATATATCCTGTCAGGGTTACCCTTAAATGTTAATTTAATGTCTAATATCGCATTAAAATACTAAATACTCCATCAATAACTGTGCTGTCAGGAGAGGGCTGCAAGGTGAGAGGTTTCATAACTGTTTAGCAGGTTCACTTTAACTGTGTCATCTGCAATATGTGTGTGTGTTTTTCATACATGCTGTGACAGTCGTTGTACAGTATATGCAGTAGAGGAGAGAGGACACATCCTCTAGATCACAGGTGTCCAACATACAGCCCATGGGCCAAAGGGTCCAATCCGGTTCGTTTTGTGAAATGCAAAAATTACGCTGAAGATATTAACAATCAATGATTTTAAAATAATTTAAGTTCAGTGATCTCAAGTCAATCAGACCAGTAAAATACTATCATAATAACCTATAAATAATGACAGCTCCACATTTTTCTCTTATAGTGCAGAGAAGTAAAATTACATTACAAGTTACAACTAAAATTACATGATTTCCAATGGGTCGGACCAGTAATCATAATAACCTATAAATGTCAGCTCTCAATTCTTCACTTCAAAAAAGTAAAATTACATGAAAACGTTCACATTTACAAACTTAAAAAAAATGTGAATAATCTGAGAAAATATGAACAACCTGAAATGTCTTAAAAGAAATAAGTGCAATTTTTACCAGTATTTTGCCTGTTACTAAATGTCTTCTGTATTTGTAGATCCACTGTGTAAGTTGTAATGTCTATGTGGAAATAATAAACAGAGGTATAATATTGTTAAAACTGAAAAAAAAAAAAGACATATCAAGTTGTTCATGTTGTTGTCATTTTTAAGGAAACCACATAAACATTTTCATAATACAGTTGTACTTTTTTCCCTGCTACTGTTTTACTAGTCCGGCCCACATCAGATCCTATTGGGCTGAATGTGGCCCCTAAACTAAAAAGAGTTTGACACCCCTGCCCTAGATGCTACAGACACTGCAGGTCACAGTATTGTCCATTAACTTCACCCTTTGTGTTCTGCACATCAGAAAATGGTGGTCTACAACATAAAAACAAGAAAAGCAAACGGAGATCACAGACCCCCGCCAAGACAGATCCCCCCCCCCCACTACCACCAAAATGTAATAATTTCTTCCTTGTGCCAGTAATATTTTCTGAAAATTTCATGAAAATCCATCCGTAACTTTTTGACTTATCATGCTAACAAACAAACAAACATGCAAACACACAAAGCAAAGTGATCACAATACCTCCTGGTGCAGGTAACAAACATAAGATGGGTGGGATCATGGGGAGTAAGCATTCTGGAGTCTTGCCATATATCCCATCGTCTTTCATTGTAGTTCTCATTGTCTGAGGTTAGTATCAGTAGGTGCAGTCCAAGATGTCCCAGAGGCAGAGGAGTTCTTTTCCTGACAATCTATAGGTTCACATCTGGATCATATATCCTGAGTGGCCAGCAATACAATGAAAGATGCAGAATGGAGTCCCCCGAGAGATAGAGATTAAAGTATAGTCAGTGAACATGTCGATTGATACCTTTATGTAACATTAAGGATAGGTTGACTGCCCATAGGCGTGTGTTGCAAGAGATAGTCTAGGAACACAATAATGAAAGGCCACTGGAGATTCAAGGTTTCTGGCATGAGTAGATTTTGCATTCACTGTGCATCCTGTTATTGTCTGTAACTTTTCTGGAATGCTACAGTGTTCGTTTAAGGGTATATGAGTTCACTGTGGTAACTCTGGAAGACTGACCTAATTAGAAGTTTCCTTAGATTAGCCTCTGGTTATAAGACACTGGATAGCACAAATGAAACGCTGAAAAATCAAACATGAAGAGTGAACATTTCTTTATTTGAGGATCTCCATTAGTCTCTACCAAAGCAGAGACTATTCTTCCTGGGGTCCATTCCCAATATTAAAGTATTACAGTTTATACATTAAAAAGCACATGGACAGAAAAAATAAAACAAAACAAAACATAGTTACATTAATTACCTCTGCCAAGGAGTTTGTCTGTTAGCAAGATAACTCAAAAAGTTATGGAAGGATTTGGATGAAATTTTCAGGAAATGTTGATACTGACACAAGGAACAAATTATTATATTTTGGTGGTGATCGGGGGGGGGGGGTGCAGCGGGCACTGATCTGCCTTAGCGGAGGTCTGCGTTCTCCGAATATTTTTCTAGTTTACATTATTATCTCCACCAAGGAGGTTATGTATTTGTTGGCGTTGGTTTGTCTGTCTGTCTGTCTGTGTTCAAGAAGGAACAAATGATTAAATTTTGGTAGTAATCAGGGGTAGGGGGGCTACTGATCTGCCTTGGCGGAAGTCTGCGCTGTCTTTTCTAGAAAAGCACTTGTAGAGCACAGACCTCCGCCAAGGCAGATCAGTGCCCCCCCACCCCACCCCCCATCCCTGATCACCACCAAAATGTAATCATTTGTTCCTTGTGCCAGTATCAACATTTCCTGACATTTTCATCCAAATCCAGGGCACTGATCTGCCTTGGCAGAGGTCTGGGCTCTCTGAGTGCTTCTAGTTTTATTATTGATTACATATTTCATAAGATTTGTTTTAAAAACAATATGATTACTTCTCAATATAAAAATATTCCAATTTACACATTTACAAAGCACATAGATAGGAAAGAAAAAAGTTCAATCAGTGGAACTCATGAAGATCTTTTTTTGGCAGATGGAATGAGAACTAACAAGGCAGAATTTGCTAGCACCAAACTTAGTTTTTGCCTCTTTCATTTGAAAATTATAACTTTACTCATCAACATCATCCATTACTGCTCTTTATCATCACATAGAAGATGCTAAAATGACATCTGGATGTGTTTTGTGGACTCAAGGACACAGTACTGTGTTATACTGAGCACTTATATTCAGTTCAGTTAGTTTCTTTTAGGGTCTGATGATTTTTTTCCAGAATCACCACAGACAGTGATCATCAAGAAGACCCTAAATAAAAGAAAAAAACAAACATGCTGATTGAAAATGTGTAGGCGGAAGCTATAGCTTACTACGCCTACATATTAAAGCAAGCAACTCCTTTTGTTAAAGCACCTCTTAAAGAAATATGATCTTTTCCCCCACAGTTTCATCAATAGGTATAGAAAATTCAAACAAATAGATGTGCTTTAGTGCATAAAGCATTTAATACACTTTCAATTTGTAATATTGGCTGAATTGAGTGAATAGTTCGTGGGGGGGTTACTGTGACACTGACTGCTTTAGGATGATGGAGATCAGTTACAGTCTGTCACAGTCTCCAAAACACCATAAAAGTCATAATTTAATCAACTTTACATTATGTGTGCATATTTTGTGCTTTATTTCGCCCTAGTTTGGAGGACGCAGACCAGAACACTGAAGCCTCTACACAGAAACCTTGCTGTATTCTATTCTTTTGTCAACTCTGTGAGAGTCTTGTGCAATACAGGTATGTGCAATATATGTGGGTTATGTGGTTGCATCTTTGTTGTAGTCTAATACTTCTGTGTTATTAATCGGCAGTAAATAAAGTGTATTGTATCGTATCGTATTGTATCGTATCATAAATGAGTGTACATGCTGTTGTTAGCTTAGAAATTGAGATGGCATCAACAAATGACCAGTTCCCAGCACAACACTGGCTTCAACACGAACATAACGTAATGCATCGTTTAAGCGCTGAAGGGATGACATGATTTGATGGTTTCTGCCACTAATGCTGGCACTAGGATGTAATGTCAGAAGTGTTTACCTGTGCTAAATGAAATGCAGTTCAACTACAGAGCTTTTAGTCTGTGGGGTTAAGTGCACCGCAGTGGCTAATGGTGAAGGCAGTAGTAAAAATTAGACTGGCAGAGAAAGTGTAAGGAAATCTAAGCTATACACCCATCCAAGAGTGTTTGGATGTGAAGACTCAAATTAGAGCAAATCAAACATCAGTGAAACTTCAGCAATGTGACAGAGTTAAAAAAAAAAAAAAATTAAATAAATGATGCCATGCTGCTCTGTAGACCATATCACAGTTTGTTGTTGTTTCTAAAAGCAGACAATACACTGGTGTTAATGAGAACATTAACCCTTGTTCATGCTTTTCTCTTTAGTCAAGTTTACTACTGTAACAGTATCTTCTGTGGTCTGCCTAAAAAGTCAATCAGACGACTGCAGCTGATCCAGAATGCTGCTGCTCGAGCACTCACTAAGACCAAGAGAGTGGACCACATCAGTCCAGTTCTGAGGTCTCTACATTGGCTCCCTGTCTCTCAGAGAATAGACTTTAAAATTCTCTTGCTAGCATATAAAGCACTGAATGGGTTAGGCCCAAAATCCATCAGCGACCTTCTAGTCCAGTATGAACCATCCAGACCACTCAGGTGGTCTGGTGCAGGTCTGCTCTGTGTTCCAAAAGTCAGAACTAAACATGGAGAATCGGCGTTCAGTTTCTATGCTCCGTATATCTGGAACAAACTACCAGAAAATATCAGGTCTGCTGAGAGTCTGAGTTCTTTTAAGTAAAGGTTAAAGACTCACCTGTTCACTGCTGCCTTTGACTAAAAGGCTTTTGACTTTATAAATGTTATGTTCTCTTTTGAAACTCTGCACTGAAACTCTTACTTAAATATGTCTGTGTTTTTATATTTTTGGGTTTTATGTGTTGTTTTCTTACTTGCTGCTTTTAATCACCTTTTACATGTTTCTTTTATGTTTTAAATGTGTTTCTTTTTCCCTGTCATTGTATTTCAATGCCCTGTGTAAAGCACCTTGAACTGCCTTGTTGCTGAAATGTGCTATTCAAATAAACTAGCATTGCCTTGCCTTAGGGTTCCACGGTCACAACCCCCTCACTGAATCACATGACATATTCAACACGTCGTCGTGTTGGAAGTCGGTTATGTAGACCACTGGAGAAAATTGCATTTGAAAGTGCGGACTTGAGACACTCTCACACTTTTTATTTGATTTTCATAGAGCAAATACAATTGGAGATATGACGCTTTGAAACCGGAGCAAACAAACGTGAAAAGTGAGAAAACCTGAGAAAACACACACACACACACACACACACACACACATACATACATACATATATATATATATATATATATATATATATATATATATATATATATATATATATATATATATATATATATATATATATATATATATATTTATATTGTAGCAATAATTGGATACCAATTTATTGATTAATTGAGTGTTGATTTATTGATTAATTTAATTATAGATTTATAACCAAACTTAAACTTAAATCAACTCAAAACAATAATTTGGAAATCTTGCATAGGTTGATAGAACTTTGTGATGGGACAGTGAACCCATGTGTGAATAATAGTACACAAAGCACAACTGAGGCAATGGATTTATATACATATAAATACTTTATTAACTAAACTAAGACACACAAATAACATAAAGACAAGAGACAAATACAACCAAAGGAGCAGGAGATTATGGACAGGAGAATATGTAAATTAAGTTGGCAGATAGCTATATTCAAGAGATTATAATGTTAGTGAGGTTACGTTGAGGTAAACCTACTTAACTTGGAATAACACCAACTCAGATAAATCAGGAGCAAGTTTTCTTACAAGTTGTTGCGGTGCGGATGCAGCAACTGGCACGGCCTTGACGGCAGATGGATGAAGTCTTCTGACGTAGTTCGAAGCAGGAACAGGCTGTGAAGCGACGTGCTTGCGCTGGAGGCCTGAAGGTCTGAAGTTCTGGAGTTCTGAAGTTCTGAAGTTCTGCTGGCTGGAGGAGGTTCACAGCTGGCTCTGGCGGCTGGTTCTGGAAAGCTCGCCAGGAGAAGATGGAACAGCTCTGAGAGCCAAGGAGATGGTCAAGACTCCTTGGAGAAAGCTCTTTGTTCTTAGGTGAGAGCTCAGAAGAGGTGGAGAAAGCTCTTTGCGTAGGTGAGAGCAGCCAGGGTGGAAAAAGCTCTTTGGAGAGCTTAGAGGATAGAACAGCTCCCGAGATGGAAAAGACTCCCGAGATGGAAAAGACTCCCGAGATGGAAAAGACTCCCCGGAGAAGTTGGTTTCATTCATTTTTATAGTTCTGTCCAAAAACCAGCTTGCCACGCCTTCCTCGTGCATATAGATGAGTTATCGATGCCTTGGGGCGTTGCCTTCTTTGTCTGTTTTCGGCGGGAAAACGCCTCCTCGTGAATATTCAAAAATATCACGTTTCTCTTCCCTCTTGGGAAGACAGAGGGGGAGAGGACTGTGGCTTAGCCTTGTAAGAAAACTTTGCATCCTCAAATAAGATCCTCTTAAACTTTATACATCACCTGTAACCTCACTTAAGCATCAGTAAAATAATAGCATGATTATTCAGACATGCTATAAGCAGTGATACTCTTACTTTCACATAATTTACCGTGAACATGATCAGGACACACATATGTGAAACCACAGGTCAGGCAAATGGCTTAAGTATTACATGCATACAAGAGTTAACGTGCTGAGTTAATCAACATTAACACATAATGTAATACATTATTTACATGGCACATAGAGTGATTTTATCATTCAGTCCTTTGTTCGTTTCTGGGTTCATCTTCACCTCTGGATAAGCAAGAATAATAGGACACAGATGTTGAGAGGCAAAAGGTCAGCTTAGTGTCAAAACCGAGTCCATTAGGCTCATTCTTTAAGATCATCTGTCTGCGTAAATGTCATTTGCAAAGGATGTCCCAGTACTGACCTGGTGACGGACCAATCAGCATGGTTGTTCAGGAATTTGGTTTGACACGGAGAGGAAGATAATATAATTTATACTTCTGTTTTTGAGTCTGTTCACTCACTCCACCGTCATCCGGCTACAATATGCTTTTATGTCAAATATTTGAGTACAGTTTTAATTTATTACAATTTTGATTTTATATACCTAATTTTTGGAACCAATATTCATTTTTAAAGTCTTTGAAAAGGTTCGTTAAGCATCTTTGTGTTATTTATGCAATAAATTATATAAATTTTTCAAATCGTATTTTATATTTTTGTGTGTTTTTTGGCCTTTTATGTTGATATAGTAGGTTGAAGTGAAAAAATAATAGATGAGACAGATGAAGTTGTGATGAAAAGATACAAACATGGGTATAATAAACATTTCTTTATATATTATATAAAGGCAAAATCAAAAGTACTTAAAAATGGCCAAAATAGGCTCAGACCCCTAAGGGTTAACAACAGCTTTGTCTTATTTGTTGCTCCAGGAAGCCTAATGTGTCCAATCTGAAGCCTGAAACCAATACCAGCCAGGATGCAGCCATTTTTAATGATATCTTGGAGAGGAGACTTCTGCTATGGAAAAAGGTCTATTAAGAATGGGGGGAAAAAAACAGTTGGACAGAGGATCATATAACATGTGGTAATCCATGTGTGGCCTCTGTCTGAATGACTGGAATCATATTTTATTCGCTGAGACAACCTGTACAGTAATTGTTCACTACGAGTTGGGAAGCAGTTGCAGTGGTAATAATGGAGCTGTCAGTGTGCTTTAGTGTACATAGTCATCCGTCAGCCCACAGCACCGTCCATTCTTCATGCACACACAATGGCAGCTTTTATTAGATGATAAACAAGCTTTCACTGAGTTTTACTCAAGATTTCCTGCAGAGAACCAAGGGTTGCACAAAGCAGTTGAATGGATAGGTTTGGATCCATGCATCACAAAGAAATAAAACCCCCAATAAATCTTGTTCCATATTTTCTGAGGCACCCAAATGTTTTTAGCTCAAGACACAGAAAATACATTTGGTGTCTCTGTTAGACCCAAACTCACAGAAACAAATAATAAATTGTTATGACATTTACAGTATGTAGCGACTCCTCCACTGTCAAAACACTGTTGAGGAAAAGCACTTTGCTAAATAATCTGCGTTGGGGAAAACCCAAGTTGTTGTCAGCAAACCAGTTACAGCGGCAACTTTGGAAACTAGTGACTGTTATCACCAAGTGAAATCATGATGTCGATCTTTACAAGGAAGCACATAAGTGACTTCTCTTTACCAAGGTTATTATTGTTAACGAAAATGAAATGAAAAACAAAATGACAAAAACTAGAATTGAAAAAACATTTTCATTAACAAAATTGAACACTATAACAATTGGTACCAGGCACAAGAAACTCCGCCCCTTGCACGTGTTGTAACTTATTTTGGCATCAATCCAGCTGATGTCATCATGTCTATGTGCTGATGTCAGCATATCATCTGCCTCTATATATGTGCCAAATTTGAAGTAATTTTAAACAAAATTGATGTTTTCATAGACATTAGAAATTTCACCTAAAATAAGTAAATGGGAGAAGAAAAAATATTTTAAAAATCCATAAAAAATTACAACTTGGGCCTACATTTCCCAATATGTAACTGCATCTATTCTGGGTCACTGGCAGTCTATAAACCAAACTTGGTATGAATTCAACCAATAGTTTTGCTGCTGCAGACATTTTAAATTTTGCCCCTTAAAATAAGTAAATGGGGAAAAAAAAAAAAGATTTTAAAAAATTCATTACAAAATTGAAACTTTGACCTACATTTTCCAAAATTAATGACATCTATTCTGGGTCACTGGCAATCTAGAAACCAAATTTGGTATGAATTCAACCAATAGTTTTGCTGCTACAAACATTTGAAATTTCACCCATTCACTTATAAAACAGCACTTCACAGTCTGTCACTTCTCGTCACTTGTCGTTGAGAGTCGGCTTCTCGTCCCCACTCTACCTGGCAACATGGAGCGTAAAGTTAGGAGAAAGCAGCAGAGTCCTGTATGGGATTTCTTTTAATACGACAGCTAGGAAGATAAATATATGAAAAAACTAAACTAAAACTAAGCATTTAGATAAAAACTAATAAAAACTAGCAAACCTGCTCTAAAAAGTAATTAAAACTGAGTCAGAGAAAAAAAAGTCAGAACTAAATAAAACTAAACTATAATTAACCTCATAAGACCTATCTATGGGTTTTCTGTCCACATTTGTGGACAAGAGTTTCACAACTTTATACAAAAAAAAAAAAAAGGACAAAGAAAAAACTGTCCACCACAAAGGACATTCCATAAAAAATGTAAAAACTGCATCTGAAAAAACTGTTGCATCATGATGTTTCCAATATAGGCACTTATTTAATAAAAAACTAAAAAAAGCTTGTACTTTGCTGACATTCCCTGGGTCTCAGGAGGTTTAAAAAAACAAAACTATTATAACCTGGATCTTTACACAGTTAAAACAATATCTCAAACCTTTTTAATTTTTTGTCCATTTTTGCTTTTATCAATCAATCAAATTTTATTTATATAGCACCACATCATCTTCAGGCCCTCAGGCAGCACTGCATTAAAACCAGGGATTATTCTGTGATAGAGTCACTGTATGGGCTCAGGATACTTCCAGAAATCACTCTCTGTGGGCAGATTTCACCATACCATCCACAAATAAAACTAGAATCATCCCTGTTTCCAGTTTGACCAACATCACTCCCAGGTCAACCACTGCTAAAGAAATGGATATTGAAAATCTGCTGTCTGATATCCATCTATTGCTCCAAAATATGTACTTCTTTTTTCACATAGTTGTCTGTTCACTTGGTTTGTACTGAGAAACCTGGTGCAGAAGCTGAAGCTTGAATATCACAGCATGTTTCTGGACTGATGTATGGAATAACAGGCTCATACAGGGAATGGCACAAAGGTACAAAGACTTATGACCTTCTGTATGTTTTCAACATCTGTATGTTCATTGACTGCTGTCAATGTGAACTGATTCCTGATCATTCAGTATAATCTATGAGTTTCTTTGGCAACACAAAGCCGTCTGACACATTATTAATGTATGTATTGTGGAGCGTTTGTTTAAAGTTTAACATTACAAAGGCACACTGTCAAAGCATATTCAGTCATTCATTATGGGCAATGAAAACATTTCTGACAGTGAGTTAATTCATTAAATCTCAGCAGATCTGCAGGTAAACTTTCATACAAGGCACTTGAGGAAGTGAGTTTTAGGAACTGTAATGATTATAACTTTTTCTGTGAGCATACACATATTCTGTAATGTAATTTTTTAAATCCAACTTAAAGTGTATGGGAAGTTAAAAATTAAATAAATGCACAAGTGCCCCATGATAAAATACAGATTTTAATGATGACATAATATCCCTATTCATGACAGCTCTGTACAGAGTGAATTTTTTTATAACTCATCTATTTCAATTGAGATAAATGTCAAAGGTTGTGGTGGCTGTGAGATTTATGGGTTTATTTGTAAAACTACATACACTCATTTCTGTTAATGATTTTCAAAGTATCCCATTATTGATGCCATTATGGTTGAATAGTTGTTATTGTGTTTTATTGTTAATTGTGTATCATATATGTGTTTTATGTAGTCTGGACTTTGTATGGCTGCTACCTTGGCCAGGTCTCCCAGATATTCCTAATCTTAATGGGACTTCCTGGTTAAATAAAGGTAAAATAAAAATAAATAAAATTTGTGTCTGCCATGTTAGTTTTGAGTGAAGGCTACCTGACCTGCTGAGCTTTTGGAGCTTCTTTTGGATGGATGGATAAAACTTGACTGACAGCTTTACTGTAGTTGTTGTTAAAGTGATACTAAACACTAAAGCATTTTTTGATCCATGAACAGAATCACGTGACTCAGTTGTGATGAAACACATCAACGCTGGAGAACATGCAACACAAAAATCAACAAATATTGTTCCGTGTCTCTGTGTTTGCCTGTTGAACCTGTCCTGTCTTGCAGGGCTCTTTGTGAATGGGCAATCATCTGACAGACTGCATACACCTGCTTGAGGCTGTGGGCTGGGGCCTATATGGCCTATATAAAGGGCCCCTTTGCTGCTGCTCACGCTGTCCCTTTGTCAGTTCACCGGCAGATCACCACCACACAGCTTTTTTGCTGTTTGTTTTTTTTTTCTTCTTTCTTTTTATGAACAAATCACTTATTTTTTTGCATTCAATCTGGTGTTGTGTGTCCTTCAATATGTTGTGACTGAACCGGTCATAACAATATGTAAAAATCAGCACTTTATAAATAAAAAACCCCCACCTCCACGATGACATACAGGTGCTGGTCATACAATTAGAATATCATGAAAAAGTTGATTTATTTCAGTAATTCCATTCAAGAAGTGAAACTTGTATATTATATTCATTCATTACACACAGACTGATATATTTCAAATGTTTGTTTATTTTTTTTTAATTTTGATGATTATAACTGACAACTAATGAAAATCTCAAATTCAGTATCTTGGAAAATCAGAATATTAAGACCGATGCAAAAAAAAAAAAAAAAAAAAAAAAAGATTTCCAGAGATGTTGGCCAACTCGGAAGTTAACCATGAAAAGTATGAGCCTGTACCACACTCAATACTTAGTTGGGGCTCCTTTTGCCTGAATTACTGCAGCAATACGCCACATTGGAGTTGATCAGCCTGTGGCACTGCTCAGGTGTTATGAGAGCCCAAGTTGCTCTGATAGCGGCCTTCAGCTCTTCTGCATTGTTGGGTCTGGTGTATCGCATCTTCCTCTTCACAATACCCCATAGATTTTCTATGGGGTTAAGGTCAGGTGAGTTCGCTGGCCAATTAAGAACAGGGATACCATAGTCCTCAAACCAGGTACTGGTAGCTTTGGCACTGTGTGCAGGTGCCAAGTCCTGCTGGAAAATGAAATCTGCATCTCCATAAAGTTGGTCAGCAGTAGGAAGCATGAAGTGCTTTAAAACTTCCTGGTAGATGGCTGCGTTGACCTTGGACCTAAGAAAACACAGTGGACCAACACCAGCAGATCACATGGCACCCCAGACCATCACTGACTGTGGAAACTTTACACTTGACCTCAAGCAACATGGATTCTGCGCCTCTCCTCTCTTCCTCCGGACTCTGGGACCTTGATTTCCAAAGGAGATCCAAAATTTACTTTGATCAGAGAACATAAGTTTGGACCACTCAGCAGCTGTCCAGTCCTTTTTGTCTTTAGCCCAGGTGAGACGCTTCTGACGCTGTCTCCTGTTCAAGAGTGGCTTGACACGAGGAATGCGACAGCTGAAACCCATGTCTTACATACGTCTGTGTGTGGTTGATCTTGAAGCACCGACTCCAGCTGCAGTCCACTCTTTGTGAATCTCCCCCACATTTCTGAATGGGTTTTGTTTCACAATCCTCTCCAGGATGAGGTTATCCCTATTGCTTGGACACTTTTTTCTACCACATCTTTTCCTTCCCTTCGCCTCTCTGTTAATGTGCATGGACACACAGCTCTGTGAACAACCAGCCTCTTTAGCAATGACCTTTTGTGTCTTGTCCTCCTTGTGCAAGGTGTCAATGGTCGTCTTTTGGACAACTGTCAGGTCAGCAGTCTTCCCCATGATTGTGTAGCCTACAGAACTAGACTGAGAGACCATTTAAAGGCCTTTGCAAGGGTTTTGAGGTAATTAGCTGATTGGAGTGTGGCACCAGGTGTCTTCAATATTGAACCTTTCCACAATATTCAAATTTTCTGAGATACTCGATTTAGGGTTTTCATTAGTTGTCAGTTATAATCATCAAAATTTAAAGAAATAAACATTTGAAATATATCAGTCTGTGTGTAAAGAATGAATATAATAAACAAGTTTCACTTTTTGAACGGAATTACTGAAATAAATCCATTTTTTCATGATATTCTAATTATATGACCAGCACCTGTAGACTATGTTCAGACTGCAGGCAAATGCAGCCCAAATCCAATTATTTTTTTGCTCATATGTGACCTGTATCCGATCTGTTAAAGACAGTTTGAACAGCACAGGTCAGATTTTTTCAATTGTGGCCCAGGCCACTTTCATGTGGTCGTAATATATATCTGGGCTCGTATTCCTATTGATTCTTAGTGCAAAGACTTGCTCCTAATGGCCAAATTAATGTTTTCCATGATGTTTTCTTAGAATTTCCCTTAAAATGAAGAGTAGATCCTAGTAAAGATAAAAGTTATTCCTATAGAATCCTAGCCCTTAAGAGAGCTCCTGAGGTGAGATCTGTTAAGAGCAGGGAAGAGGACTTTTAAGCGGCTTAGGAGTTCCTTAAGCAGAGGACAAAATGGCCGATGGTAGAGGCAGGAGGGATATCCTCCAAACACTGGATGACAGTGAATTAATTAAACGCTACAGATTGGATTGTGCAGAATCATGTTTGTGGTTGATCTCGTAAGAGATCCACTTACTTCTCCAACCCAACGCCACAATGCAATACCACCCCAAATGAAAGTCATCACAAAACTGAGGTATTTGGCAACAGGGAAAATGCAACAATGCAGCAGTGATGACTTGGGTCCTTCACAACCCTCCGTCAGTGGGGTCATCAACCAAACACTGACAGCATTGTCACAACCTCCTATTGTGAGACATGTTTCATTTCCACTGGATGCCCACGCATTACAAGCTCACAAATGGGCATTTATTGACATCGCAGGATTCCCTGGTGTAATCGATGGGACACGTTTGAATATTTGAATATTATCAGAAGATGAAGCCGTCTTCGTGAACAGGAAGAGATTTCACAGCATCAATATTCAGCGTGTCTTCAATGCTGACTATAGATGAGTTTCATGTGACGTATGCATACATAAGTCTTGGAGGCGGAAGTCACGCCGAGTTCGTAGCGTGTTGAACGATGGACCTGCTAAACTCCTGTGTGCTGTTTATTCCTTAGCTTTCACCAAGTACAAATTCGGGATACAGACCGCTCGGTTCCATTGGTGTCAGCAGTGGTTCTGTTCTGCCGACCGCTGTTTAGTTATTACTGCGGTTAGCGTAGCTTCTCAGTATAGTTAGCCTGCGTGCCTGTTGCGCTTAGCGGCGTGGAAAAAAAGAATTGTCATCATGTGGTACGGTGATGAAAACCCCTTTAAACCTACCAGGAGGGCTTCCCCTGGCCTATCACCTATAGAGACAGAGTGATTGTGGATCTACCTGCTCCCTTTGCCGGCGATGGCAGCCAGAGTTTCCTCAGCTGGAAGCGGCAGTCGGAGCTACGGCGGGCGACACCAGTGAGTTCAGCGTGGAGCTGGTGAGAATACTCCCCACCCGTCTGTGCCAGTCTGCTTTTCTACTATGGAACAGTCTTCCCGATGCGGTCAAGTCAAATTATGCGGCCGTGAAAGAGAAGATGGGATCGGCTTTTTGACAGAGACAGTTAATGGACCGTTTTAGAGCTAACATATCGGCTCGTTCACGAATTCCAGGGGAGAGCCTGGAGGTGTACGCGGCTGATGTGAGCTGGCTGGTAGCTGGTACTCATGTATTTGCCTCCGAGTTGTGCATGCATCACTGTTGTTAGTAAACACTGAAACTCATCAATATGATTGTGGACATATTTGCTAAATGGCCAGGCTCAACACATGATGCCAGAAGGCACTCTGAGAGTGGCCTCAGACAGCTTTTCGAGGGACATTATGTGCCAGCCAATTGCCACTTGTTAGGGGACAGTGGCTACCCATGCAAACCATGGCTCCTAACGCCTTACCTCCAGCCACGCCAAGGGCCACAACTAAACTACAACAGGTAACCCAAACAATATAGGATTATGCATGGAAATAAAATGTGAACAGCATGTTGGAGTATCCTAGTAGATTAAATATTTTCCTAAAAATAATGTACATTTTGATTATGTCTGTATTAACTTATAGGGCCCATAAGACAACAAGGGCAGTAGTGGAGCGTGGCATTGGCCAACTGAAGAGGCACTTTCATGTTCTCCACAGAGAAGTGTGGCTGACCCCTGATAAAGTCTGCAAAGTCATCATAGCCTGTGCAATACTACACAACATTTGCAAGGCTGGACAGATTGCAGAACCCTTTGAGGGTAGTGGTGATGAAGACCGCGATGATAATGATGGTGAAGAAAAAAGGGAACTTGACCAAAAGTGGACTGGCTCACAGAGCCCACTTTACAATTTTACATTTCAGGCAAGTTACAGTGTATGCAATATGAAAACTTGTGACTGCATAGAACTAATGTACCACATAGTTTCACTACACATCACCTACAATAGTTAAATACACAACACATCTCACAAAGACACAATATTTGTCATTAGATTTATTTTTTAGGAGCTCAATTTTCAGTCGATAGTACTCCTCCTGTAGGCATAGAACTTTTTTCTGCTGTCTTAAGACATCTGTTGTCAACTCTGATCTTTTCTGCTGCAGGGATGGTGTTAGAGCAGCAGGTAGGAATGGAGTTTGAGAAGCAGCAGCACCGGGCAGGCTGAACTCTGATGTTTCAGACTGAGGGTCGTACACCTGCAATGTCGAGGGGCCCGGTTCCTCTGATGGCTTCATGCTACAGAAAGGGAAATACATTTAGTTTAATTATTGTTTTCCAATCCAACTTTATTTATAAAGCACTTTAAAACAAATGCAGTGGACCAAAGTGCTGTACAGAAATATGATTTAAAACCAAAATAGAAGAATAAAATACAGAATAGATTTAAAGACAGAAACTGTACAAAGAGGAAAAAGTGCTATACAGAAGAATAAATAAAACCAAATAAAAGAATAAAATACAAGATGGATTAAAAAGCTATACAATTAAAAACAAAATCAAATAAAATAGATAAATAAGAACAATAAACCACTACCAAATAAAAACGACAGAATAAAGATAGTACCTTCAAACATCTCACATGGTTTCAAAAGCTAAGGAGAAAAGATGGGTTTTAAGAAGGGATTTAAACACAGACAGAGGAGGTCTGTCTGATATGGAGAGGCAGATGGTTCCATAGTTGAGGAGCTGCTGCAGCAAAAGCATGCTCACCCCTGAACTGGTGCGTAGATTTGGTACACTCAGGAGCAGTTGGTCAGCTGACCTGAGAGAGCGGGGGAGTATATAAAGCTGCAGCAGCTCAGAGAGGTAGGATGGGGCAAAGCCATTTAGGGATTTAAAATTAAATAAAATAATTTTAAAATGGATCCTAAAATGTATGGGCAGCCAGTGGAATGAGGCTTAAATGGGGGAAATGTGCTGGTGTTTACGTGTGCCGGTTAAAAGACGTGCAGCAGCATTTTGCACCATCTGAAGATGGGCAACGGAGGAACCACTAGACCCCACATAAAGTCCATTACAATAATCCAGCCTGGTGGTCACAAAAGCATGAATGACTATTTCAAAATGCTGCCTAGAAAGAATTGGTTTAATTTTGGCCAGCTGCCTCAACTGGAAAAAACGGGATTTAACGACCGAACTGATTTGACAGTCGAACTTGAGTTCAGCATCCACTTTAACACCAAGGTTTGTGACGGTTGGCCTAATATACTGGGCTAAGGGACCCAGATTTACAAGGGGGGGCAGGGTAGTGCCACCAAAAACTATCACCTCTGTCTTTTTCGCTTTGAATTAAAAAAAAGTTTGTAGCCATCCAGGCCTTTAGGTCATCAAGACACTGAAGCAGAGGACTGATAGCAGATTCATCCTTCTTTTTGTTTTGTTTTAATTGACTTAGTAGAATGAGCATGCATAAGAGATATGTGAAATGGCTTATGTAGTGAAAAAACACTGTTTTTGATATTTTGTTTACCTGCCTGTTGATATATGAAAACTCATTTGTCCTACCATTGTTGCATTTCAATGGGCTGCATCATTGAAGAGTCAATGCCTTCCCTCAGCCCGGTGATACTAACTTGTGACTGCCCCTGGATATCAAACACCGTTTCTGCAACCTGGGACAGCTGCTTAGCAGGTGGTCCACCCCCGAGAAAGAAATCCAGTAACCAATATGTACACAATAATTAGGCCTTTAAATTAACTTTGCCGGCAGTAAGTTGTATATCGCTCACCTGTGCGTGAAGATTCACGTTTGTGTGCTGCAATCTCTTTTCCTTTTGACTGAAACACATACCACCGCTTCTTGCACCTCACTTGGCCGCACAACCAGCAGAAAGGAGGCTTTTATCTGTTGTGCTATAGTTTCCCATGCTTTCCTCTTAGCTTGTTCTGTGACACTGGGGCCAAATTTACCTCTCAAAACACTTTTGCTCATTGACCAATTGAGCCAGAAACAAATGCTGTTCCTCTGTCCAGTTGGGGTTCCTTGTTCTTTTTCTCTCCATTGCTGTTCACTGGTTTGTGGTAGATTTGAAAGCCAACCAACACTGCTTCTTATAGGCTGGTCAGCAATCACAGACATTGATGAAAGCTGAGTCATTTTACCCTTGTTAATACCAAATTGAGTTGAAATGTTGAAAGTTGAAAGTGCAAAAAATTACCAGCATGCCAGTTAATATGAGCAGATAAATATAACTATCACAGGGATTAAAGTTCTCCGTCACCACGACGGATTTCCGTCAAATGGAAAAATTGAGGGGGGAAAAAAGTCTTATTGAAGTAACTTCCCCACGTGTTTGCCGGAGTCCAGTCAGCACCGCGATCCTGTCCTGGGTCTGCTGTCCTGGGTCTGCAGGTGTTTAACACAGGCACGCCACGCACAGGGGGCTGATAGGTTTAACAGTGATGATAATAAGATGACTTCTTTATTTTTATGTCGGGAGGAAAGATTGATGACTATTTATCTTCGGAAGGAAACGCTGCTCATTCTGTGCCTCAGAAACACATGGACAAGTTCAGCTTTACTGAAGTTCAGCCTCCAGATGCTAACTTTAGTTTAGTGCTAACAAGTAGCTTTCATTATGAAAGAACCACAGCGAAAAGGGAAGAAGACAGAACTGATCTACATGGACCTTCATGTTTGGGTTCATAGCTTATCTCCTCTCGCCGGTATATGACTAGTGTGTGTGTTTGTGTGTATGTGTATGTGCCCTTCCCGTGTGTGCGGCTGTGCGCGTGGCGCACGGCTTTACGCGGTTACGCGCCCGACTGCATAAGTGCTTTATTTTGACCAGTTTAGCATCTTATTTCTATCTGTGCGGTACAGTATGAAGATAAAATTAAATGAATGAGTAACACCCTTGGTATTTGCAAAGCCACTGTATTTTAAATACCCTCAGAGAGTATCTGGAACGGAATATAATTTCTGTTTCAGTTGACGTAATTTCTTCCAATCAAAACAGAACACGATATTGGTGGGGGGGTTGTGGACGCAGGTTTGACGACGTACGGATTATTTTGGCTAGCATATACGACATCATGGACACGTTTGTAGAGGAAGGTGCTGAAGTGGTAACTATTGAGAGATGCGTGAAAAATAGATGGAGGTGGGCGTGGCTTGATGAGAAGGGAGACGATGGAACTCCAATTAGATCATGGTGCAAAAAAATGAAGCAGCCTGGTGCGTGCATGTGCGGAGTTTGCCACAAGAAAATTCTGTATGGTTCCAATGGTAAAAAAAAGTCCTGACCCTGTTGGTTAAGGTTACATTTACACAGACATTTTCCCCAAAATTCATGTGCTGTTGGAGTTGGAGTTATGTTTTAGGAGTTCCTAAATTGTTAAATAAAAAGTTTTTCACTCATTTTTTGCAGTAAGGTTTTCTTCTAGTTAATATTTTCACTTGCTTCAAAGGTTTTCATACCCTTTAAAATTAACCCGAGAGCACCAAAATTGACCTGAAGCTTTAAAAATTTTCTGGGGGAGGACCCCCAGACCCCCCACCAATACCACTCATGACATTTTTTCTACCCATATTACTAATCTTCTACACCTGTACACTCTCCCATTCAGTGTGTTTTACAGTATTGCCAAATTTGACTATATAAACTTGTACGCAATAGTAGTATTGTATTGCATCATTTTTAATAGTGGCCAATGATTTTGACCAGAAGAAAATTTTCAGTCAGATGAAAAATTTTTGCTTTAATCCCTGAGCTATCACTATGTGAATACTGTGCAAGTGGGCTTGAGTTTTTTCACACATTTTGTAGGATAATTTAAAGTATAGCTTATTATTCTGTCTGTCTTTTTGACTGACTGACTGACAGTTTGTAAGTGCCATAGTGTCAAATGACAAAGACTAAAAGTTTATAAGTGTCATAGTGTCAAACAACAGAGAGTCTGTCTGTCTGTCTTGGCCAGTGCACTGTAAGCCTGGACTTTGTATTTACTCAACTGCTTTAATTACAATGTGCTTACATGATACAAGTTTATAACTTTACTATAAAATGTTAAGCATATTCTACTATTTTGTAGACATAGTCAAAAGTACAAAAACAGTTTTGTTGAATGGATTTAAATCACTAAGTTTTAGTCGTGACTGCACCTGTTTATCTCCACATTGCATTGTGGGTATTGGGCATGTTGTTGAAAATGTGTTATTTTGATGTGCAGGGGTTCAGCGGGGTTGTGGTGTTAGTGTTAATTTGGACTTGTATTTGTATTTTTGTAGAGCTGCGTCAGGAGTCAGAGCCATAGGCCCAACAATGACTACTGTTCATCTATCAGTGTTGTTGAGCAACATGTATTGTCATGCCTTTCAAAATTTAAAGCACCACCTGTGCTGGCAAATTACACTCAGCTATCTTCCTGCCTATCTTCCATCCATGCTACAATATAAAAAGTTCAATAATTATACAAAGCAATTTATGCTGCAAAAGATTTTAATTCAAATCAACTTGGAATTGAGTACAATGAACTGATGATATTAAGTTTTTACAAAGCAGTTGACATTGCAACAGATCTTAAGTTAAATTAACTTGGCATTTAGTGTTTTGTAACTAAAATAGCAATTCCATTCAAATCAAGCATTTAAGTTTAATACACTCAAGTTTTCATTACTCATTACATAAATTTTTTAAGTAAACTCAACTTATCTGGTCTTACAGAGTGTGATCGCAGCAGAAGGGTCTGGTTCTGCCTTCCAGACACATCCATCAGTCTTGGAGTAGAATTGCCTGAGTCCAGCAGGAGATCCAGCCGTGCACAATTAGTCGTGCCTGTAGTTTCTGTCTTCCTGATCTATGGGACACATTTAGAACAGAACCCAGCAAAAGCCTCATCATTTTTTTTTTTTGGCTGTGTATCCCACTTAGAGGGATACAGAAATCCTCACACATATACAGCAGCCCTGAGAGCTCAACACAGTACAATGCAAGAGGATATATCCATTAAATACAGCATATGCAAATAAAGAAAATATCTAAAGCACTTGGATTAGATGTACGGAATTTGGATCAAAGCTGCACAAGTGGTAGAAATACATGAAAAAACAATGAAATACACACAGTTACACAAAGAAAGGCTAAAAATACAGGAAACAAGTCATTTTTAACAACAATTTAGTAGATATGTTTGACAGTCAAAATTCACACATCAGTTTTTGAACACAATTTTAAGGGTTTTTATTTATTTATAATATTTGCAATTAAATCAACAACAAAAGAATTATATAAAAAAGAAAGTGAACCATTCGAAAAGGAACGGGATGAAGTTTAATTTATAATTTCCCACCCCCTTACTCTGTCCTTCACCTACCCTAAATTCCTATGTCAGATTCCATAAGTAAATCAAAAATCCTCACATATCAGAATAAATTCTGATTATGCATAAAACACAAAATTGCTGTACATGTCAAGGATACACTGTCCATTTTGCAACAGCATTTCACATTAAAATAAACTCTGTCCTTTCCATAACAGTAATAGTGCACATATCAAAACAAAAATAAACTGTCCATTTCATAACAAGAATTCACATATTAAAAAGCAAAAATAAACTCTGTCCTTTCCGTAACAGTAATAGTGCACATATAAAAAATAAACTCTGTCCATTTCATAACAAGAATACACATATCAGAAACAAAAGTACACTATCCGTTTTGTAACAGTAATGCAAATAAATGAAATAAAATAAACTATCATTTCTTAGCAATAATATACCTATCAAAAATGAACTATGTCCAATTCCTAACCATACCCATATAAAAACCAAAAATAAACTCTGTCCATTTCATAACACAAATATCTATATGAAAAATAAACTCTGTCCATTGCATAACAATAATACTTATGTGGAAAAAACAAAACAAATAAAAGACAATCAAAACAAAAATAAACTCTGTCCATTTCATGACAATGATACACATGTCATAAACCAAAATAAACTATCCACTTTATAACAATAATACCCAAGTCAGAATAAGGGTTTGAAGGTTTGAAGCAAGTGTCCAACATAAAATTTGTACATCCTAGATTTTTTAAGGCAGCCTTTCCCCCTAATAAGTGTGGATGACCTCTATGACACTTACAAGCTTATATAGACCTGTTTTAATAAGACCTAAACAGCCACTGATGAACAAAAGCATCTACTGATTTAAAACCACTTATCCACTAATGAATGCATTTAAACAATTCAAGTAAAATCCTTCCAGCGAACTCAGATTTGACCCATCTGGACATTCAGAGGCCACATTGATTGACCAGTAAAATCCATTTAGTTTGACAAATGAAAATGGTTGGTGATGTTCAGCGAATGATATGTTTTACTGAAAAAGTCACTTTTGCTGAATGTGTACTTCTAGGAACATCTAAATTAAATATAGGAAAATACCTGCTTTTTGCTGAAAGAACACAAAATGCAAGGGAAAAAAACAATCAATGACAAAGCACTTAGGTTAAATTCAGAGAAAAAAACAAAACAAAAAGAGGACTAAAAGTTCAGGGTGCTATGCTAACATTAGATGGTTCTGTGATTAGGGATGGGAATCGATAAGAATTTAATGATTACGATTCCATTATCGATTTCGGTTATCGATGTGATTCCTTATCGATTCTCATTGAGTGAGGGAATAAGAGTACAAATGGGTGTGTTTGCATTAACTGTCTTTCCGGCTGAAATTTGCTTAGAGGTCTTATTTATGTCTTTGTGCATAAGAAATCAATATAAGTGAATCCCCAAAGGAACTTTGTGTTGGTAAATGCAAGTTATGTAAATTTACAGGATTTCAGTTTTATATAATGTATCATATTGTAGAAACTGGAGATCAGAAAAAAAAAAAATCATATAAACGGAAACTCAGTTAGATATTGTAAAAGATATTGTAAAATGTTCATGTGTCAAATGTCATAAATGAACAGGAAACATTCCATTTGCTGTAACCACCTGTCACTGATCAGATTCAGGTTCACTTCACTTTTCCATAACAGTATATATAATGTATCCTATTGTAGAAACTGGAGATCAGAAAAAAAATCATATAAACAGAAACTGAGTTCGATATTGTAAAAGGTATCAGACATGGGTCAGCACCTCTTCTCAGTGCAGTTTTGTTCTGTCCAGTGTATTCTAGTCTTTATGACCATTTTACGTCACTGCAGTAGGTCTTCATTTTATAATGGACAAATACAAACTGATAATTGGTATCTATTCAAGATTCAAGAAGTTTATTGTCCCATATGTAGCAATAAAACTTACTTTGCAAGTTCCATTCACGTGACTGATGTAAACATTTAAGCTAAACTAGAATGAAATAAAGGAAGTAAAACTGTCGTTAAAACAATTTAAACTAAACTAAAACACAATAAGGGAAATAAACTGTACACTAAGCAAGGAAAAATAAATAGGTTAAATAAACGAGTACTCTGTGCAAAGAGTAAGTGTATCAAGGTGCGTAAAAATGCAGACTGACTGATTGTGCAAGAAACAAAAAGTACTTTCATCGTGGTAGATGTTGAGTGCAGATATTGTTGCTGTTGTGCAAATATGCAGAGTTATGTAACTATGAGTTACCGTCAGTCAGTGGATCAGTAATCAGATGGCCTGTAGATAAAAACTTCCTTAGTCTTGTTTTTGTTGTCACACACCTGTAGCATCTGCCAGGAGCATGAACAGTGTGTGCTGTGGGTGGGTGGGGTCCTTAATGATATTATGTGCTCTGTTTGTATAGTGTAAATGTCCTGTGGTGGTGGGAAGGTTACTCCACAGATGAACTGTGCTGTTGTAATGACACACTGGAGGGCCTTCCTGTTCTGAATGGTGCAGCTTTCATACCATAATATGATGGAATATGTCAGGATGCTCTCCACTGTGCATCTGGAAACGTTTCTGAGGAGTTTCCAGGATAATCCACATTTCCTCAGCTTTCTTAAGAAGAAGAGTCTCTGTAGACCATCACTGATGACGTGTTGTGTGTTGTGAGTCCAGGTCAGATCCTCACTGATCTATCTATTACAGTGCTCAGTAACCCCCCCACCCTCCATATCACAACATGCGCATGTTCAGCCACAATGAAAATACGTAATTACTACTGTTTTTTTTTTGTTTTTTTTTTTTATTTTTTTATTCTTTATATGTTTATATGAATACTAAATTTCTTATCCTCTCTTATATTTTATTTCTTACTCATTTGTGGTTTTTCTACCTCTTTTCTCTGCACTTGCTTGTATGTCGCTGCTGTTAACTGTGAAATTTGCCCATGATGAGATAAAGTCTTCTCTTCTCTTCTCTTCTCTTCTCTTCTCTTCTCTTCTCTTCTCTTCTCTTCTCTTCTCTTCTCTTCTCTTCTCTTCTCTTCTCTTCTCTTCTCTTCTCTTCTTAACCACTGTCCAGTTTATCCATGCCATTTTAGTCCATGACTCCATAGTACTTAAGCTGTGTATTCGAAAGCCAAGTCATTAAAAAAAACAAAAACAAGTCTTCAGAGAACACAAACCTCCACCAAGCACCCCGAACAGTGTGCATGTGTGGATCGACTATTTCTTTTTAAATTAAACAGTTTCAAGGTTGTTCCATGCAGCAGAAAAAGTTGAAGCTTGGTACCAGTCATGTGTGTCAAATTATATTCAATTCCAATCAATATTTGTTGAGTTAGAATGAAAAATGTGTGGTAAATGGGATTTTCAATGTTAAATTGAAATGTCCACAGAGTCCACATTCCACAATGGATGTGGAAAATTCTGTGCCAGATACAAGATATTGTTATAAGCTACGGGTGGATCAAATTGGAGGCTAATCGGAGTCGTTTTGAATTTTTTATGAATTTTCAAAAATTGTTCAATGATGAGAGATAGGAAAATTTGAGATTTTGTGACCTTGCTGTGACCTTGAACTTTGGCTTACTTGGCCCAAAATTTAATGGGTTGGTCCCAGGGCTTAGGCCTTTGTGTGGGTAAAATTTGGTAAAGATGGGTGGAATAGTTTTCCCATAAAGTTGCAAACAAACAAACAAACACACAAAGCAAAGGGATCACTATACCTCCTGGTGGAGGTAACAAGTGGTGCCAGGCACAACAAACGTAACTCCCTCGCATGTGTTGTAGCTTATTTTGGTATCGATCCAGCTGATGTCATCATGTAAATTGCCTCTATATCTGTGCGAAGTTTTTCTGTTAGACATTTGAATTTTCGTCCATTATAAGTAAATGGGAAAAATAAATAAATAAAATTAAGAAAAAATTTAAACTTTGACCTACTGTTACCAAAATGTAATGACATCTATTCTGGGTCAGTAGCAGTCTAAAGACCCAATTTTGTATAAATTCAACAAAGAGTTTTACTGCTAGAGTGTTAACAAACAAACAGAACCAAAAACAATACCCCTTGTCTCCCCTTCGGGGGGTGGGGTAATAATTACCTCAGGCCCAGAGGCGATTTCTCATAGACTGCAAGGGAAGCTCGGCTTCCCCTAAAATTACAAAAATAAAATGGTTAAATATGTACGGTTGTGTTGACATTTCATTGACTACAAATGTGTTAGAACACGTTCATCTCACAGATGAGTTTGTTCAGAATCAGCTTTATCACAAACCAACAGACTCGGTGTTGTTCACTTCTCATACATTCTCGTTGCACTGTTTTCTCATTCGATATCTGCTCAGTGCATTTGTCCGTAGATGCTCAGCGTCCATGCACTTCAATGGGACTGAGTGGAACAGTTTTTTTCATTGCCTCAAAACTGGACGGTAATTGGATAAGTGCCACGATGTTGTCCTACCCCCGGACCCTGGGCGTCTCTGGGGGTGAATGGTGCTGTGGGCGGAGCTCGGCTGGGCTGGACGCCAGGCTTCCGCGTGCTGATTGGAGGATCAATCGAAAGGCTGAATCCAGTTTGATTGACAGCTATTTTGAGATCTACCCCTTCACTGACACAGTTCAGTTTAATACTGTCGTGCATTCTGCTGTGAAATTGAGAGAGAAACCACTACGAAATTACTTGTTCATTTCTTGCACTGTAAATAAAACACACTCATTGTATTTCCTTGTTTCAATTTAACATAATTTCAATGTTTTCTTGTTTAGTTAGTACGATAAGGTCTCTGACCATTTTCTTAAAAAGGAACGGAGGGCCGAATTTATGTTTAAATAACTTGACATTTGTTTTTGTGTAAGCCGACAATGAGCTTCCCCTGTCTGAGAGACGAGCAGCCGCCACTGCTCAGGCTTCATCCTAGCCTAAATTAAACCCTGTATGGGAAACCACCCAAAAGTTTTGTATCTGAACCTGTTGGTGTTGACACAAAGCTTAAGGAATGTAAAGCATTAAAGCAGAGCTCATTCCTCTGTCTTTGTTGTTCGATCTTAGTTCATCTATGATCTAAGTGTGTAGGCGTACAGTAACTGATAGAGCTGGTACATTTCAGCACAGATGCACCATGAAATGTTGCACAGCCGCAGTCTTTACTGGAATCTACTGCTGAAAACCACTTTATATTTGTGTTGGTGTGTCCTCATATAAACCATAGTGCATTAAAGACTGTGTGTCTGTCAATAAAAAAACATCTGTCCGTCCATGTGATGCCAGGGAATATATAATGTTGACTTTAACTCATAAAGACCCAAACAGCCACTGGTGTGCAAACCATCTACTGATCTAAATTGTTTAATACCTGTTGATCCACTAGTCCTATCAATACATGTAAATAATTAGTGTAAAATGCAGTTTGTTATCTTTTCATGGTCATCAGATATGACCCATTTGGACGTTCAGAGGCTCTATAGTGAACATGGAAACACTGTCATCTTCTACAGCATTGATTCACCAGTAAAACCCATGGAGTTGGATCAATGACAGTGGATGGAGACATTCGTTTTATATTTAGTTATTTATATCTTTGCTGAAAAGGTCACTTTTTCTCCATAATTTTATCTGTTTTTGATATAATAACTCTCAACTTTAAACTGAGCTTTTCTGAAAATCTACATGATCAGTGAATTAAATGTAGGAAAATACCTGATTTTTATTGGAAAAAAGTAAAGTAAAGAAGATAATATTGCAGTTAATGGTGATAGATCACTGACGAAAGGTTAATTATATAGAGGAACTAACCTTTGGAAACTGCCACTAACATAGCACTGGGTTCAGTGAAGGTATAATATGTCAGCATTTCTTATGTTGATGCGAAGAGAAGAAGGTGTGTTGCTAAGTTTATTAGTTGTAAAGTGTAACCTGTCACTGCTCCATTGACAGCAACTGGTTTGTTTGGTACCACATTTTCCACAGGTAATGAACCATAACGATCTATATTCAGTGTAGTGCCTCAGAGATAGAGCTACTGTTTAGATTGTCATGAACAGACATAAAGGAATACATATAACAAAGCTTTTCATATGATAAGTAAGATTTTATCTGATGATATAAATGAAATGAAAGTGGAAAAAAACTTTCATCATTCTTAACAGCATTCTTCATGCCTTAAAACTGTCCGGTGCTTTTGTTTTCTCGGACATATGTTTTAGCTCCATACCAGTTATTTAAATACTGCACTCAAAGAAATGGAAAACCCATTTAGTAATCCTTATGCAATGTATTTATGTTGAAAATATTTAATAAATTCATTTTTAGTGAAAAAAACAAGAGTTACATTACATTTAAATAATACAAGTCTTGGGAATATTTAATACTGTTTAATACAATTTAGTCAACGCAGTCACTTAAAAAATGACGTTTGTCCCAAAGTGTTTGCCGTCCACCTGACACATGCGCACTGCTCAGCAGCCATTTCAGCACGATCATCACCTGTCTGCAAGGCCTGTTGTGCCGTGTGCTCCTGTGATTTTTCGTCGATTTTCAGAGACATGCAGACATACACAGACACATGCAGACACATGCAGACATACACAGACACATGCAGACACATGCAGACATACACAGACACATGCAGACATACACAGACACATGCAGACATACACAGACACACAGACAGACACACTCAAAGCACTCGGGACCTGTCTTTGGCACATTTGGCACATGCCACTTTCTTGCCTGTTTTTTGAATTTGATTTAAATCAATAAAACATGAGTAACGTAAATTGACATGCGTGGTATTTATTGAGGTCCTCCAATGTTTATTAAATTCAACACAATGAGGATTAATACCATAAATTCAATGTAATGTTTAATAAATTCAACATAATGATGTTTAGTAAATTAAACATAATGATATTTGGTAAATTCAATGTGTTTAATAAATTCAACATAATGTGGCATGTTTGCCGCAGTGCATTATGGGTAGTGGGTACTATGTTGTAAATGTGTTATTTTTATGCTCAAGAATTCAGCGGGGTTGTTGTGTTAGTACTAGTTTTGACTTAATATGTGTATGGCAATGCTTATTGGACTTTTTGTTTATTTTTTCTGTATTTTTGTAATTTGTAAAGTTGCACCCTGAGTGAGAGCCATTGGCAGAGCAATGGCTATCCTGTTGTGATTACCCCAGATTGGCTCTCCCTGCCAGTCATATTAAAAGTACAACCTGTGCTCACACCTGATACTGAGCTAACTCTCTGTCAAACTTCCACCTACGCTACAATAATGATGTTAAGGCAATTAAATGTAACAGCTAAATTCAGCGTGCTTAATAAATTCAACATAATGATATTTAGTAATTAAACATAACGATATTTAGTAAATTCAGTGTGTTTAATAAATTGAACAAAATGATGTTTAGTAAATTTAACATAATGACATTTAGTAAATTCAACATGTTTATTAAATTCAATGAAATGATATATAGTAAATTCAATGTGTTTAATTGATTCAATGTAATGGTGTATACTAAATTAAACGTAACAATATTGAGTAAATTCAACATGTTTAATAAATTCAACTTAACTGTGTGATGTAGCACTTAATTAAGACGGTTTGTTGAAATTTAGTCATCTAGTATTTTTAAAATTTAAATAAAAAAGTTTTGTGGGACCGGTTGACATTATCTTATTATTTAAATCCAATGTTCTGTTTTTTTGAGTGTAGGTTTACCAACGTAATGGTAACTTCAGAAAGCTCAGTCCTACTTGTAAAGCAGTTACTTGTAAAACCACATTTCCTTCTCATCCTCTACTCACGCAAGTCAACAGACTGACATACAGTCATGGAAAAAAAATTATTACACCATCAGAAATCATCAAAAACAATGGTTATTATCATAACCTGGCTCTAGGCCATGACAAAAAGATGGGAGAGATACACAGCGCTAACTTAATGCAAAATATTTATGAAAGCATAAAGCAAGATAACCAAAATATACAAATAAGTATGAGGTGTGTATGTCAGTAATATCAGTAGTGTGCATGTGGATGTGTGGATTGAATAAGTGTAAGGTTGTGTGGCTGAAAGAAACAAAAGGTAAAGCAAACAAAAGGTGCCAGTAGAGCGGAGAGAGAGAAGAGGAGAGAATGTGCCACACCGGATCTGGCACTGTTATGGTCATTAGGAACACCAGGCCCAGGTGCTCCCAATCACTGTGATGCATCAGGTGATCACCTCGGAAGAGAACACAGAATGACGTCACAGCCAAGCACATACCCAGACTCAGCCACCTAAGCAGGGGCCGTCACATTATGCAATCAAGTACTAACTCCTGTGTGTATCATGTGACTAAAACAGACAGAAAAGAAAACATGGAATGCCTAAAAGGACTGTTTTTGTCAGTACAATGCCATAGCTAACCTTGTTTTCGATTTTTCAAGCACATTTAACACCATTCAGCCCCCTCTATTGCAGGAGAAACTAGTCACTATGCAGGTGGACCCAGTCCTCATCTCCTGGATAACAGACTACCTAACTGACAGACCACAATTTGTCAGGATTGGTGGTTGTGTATCCAGCACCACCTCCAGCAGTACAGGAGCTCCACAGGGGACTGTGTTGTCCCCCATCTTCTTCACCTTGTATATTGCTGATTTCCAACACAACTCAGGGCTCTGCCGTATGCAGAAGTACTCAGATGACACAGCAGTTGTGGCATGTATCAAGGGGAATGAGGAAGGGTAATGCAGGAAACTGGTGAGTGACTTTGTAGGGTGGTGCCAGAAGAACCAGCTGCCCCTGAACATATCAAAAATAAAGGAGATGATGCTGGACTTAAGGCGCAAGCCCCTCACCCCACAGGGGGAGGCGGTGGAAATGGTGCCCTCCTACAAATACCTTAGCTTGATAATAGACAATAAACTGGACTGGTCTCTGAACACCAACCACATCTACAGGAAGAGTCAGAGCAGGCTCTACTTCCTGCACAGGCTGGCATCATTCTTGGCCTGATCACAATCAAGGGTACCAGACAGGGTGCACAGATAGATAAAAAATAATAATGCTCTATCAAAAAATCAGACAGGCCATTTTATTTGTCTGATATTTCTCTTTTAAAGTCCAAAATTTTTTTGTATTATGGTGTCTACGAAAAATTTGGCAGGCTTGTACCCCTGTCAAATCAGAAATTATTGGGTGTACGGACACTCCAGCCTAATAGCCTCCATATTTAATGCCTACACAGATATACAAATGTTTCAGCACTCCGGATAATCATGCATTGTTTATTGCATAGATGTCGTGTCCAAAGCATGTGTGCTGAAAAATTCCATATATTGACAGAAACAATAAAATTAGACCCACATCTTTTGAATATGGTGTACGGACACTACAAGACTGGAATGGAAATCTGGCTTACCACATGGTTGCATCTCTGTTAGATCTGTAACTAAGTCTTCCTGGTACAGGAGGAAATAAACATTTGTGAGCAAGTTATAGCAATATATCTACTAGGCATATACGCCATATTATTGATGGAAGTATATTGGTGTACGGACACTACATGAATTTGGGTGAACAACGCACCATTGAAAACATGCGGTTCGACGTAAACATCCGTTTGACACATTGTTACCAAATTTTCTGCAGCCAGGGAGCAGACCAAAATCTGTCTAGTTGTGCATATTTAGTCATAATAATACTTAAATAACAGGTTCCCATTCTATTATTACAATTAAAGGGCTGCGAAAGAAGGGTTTTCAGAACAAAATGGTTGATTGTCTTAACACTGAAAATAAGAATTGATAATCAAACAGCTGTTCAACACAAATGATCAATAAATGAAAAGCAATGTGATGTGTGTATTTTGTAATAAAAACGACACAGGAGTTGAGTAGTAGTTATTTATTGTGTTACAAAACATTATGTACAATAATTTTGCTCTCTTATAACAATAAAATTGTGCACATGTTTTCACGCTCATTGGGTCGCCATTTTATCAGGTTTTATCTGATTTTCTTCAAATTTGGAGGATTGCAAGATCTAGTAATAAGATGGCCAAAGAAACATTTTGGGAATGGTTTTGGGGGTATCTTTTTGCAATACTGATAAATAACTGATTGCAAATGTACATGTTCACCTTGATTGTGATCAGGCTGTCAACATCTGCACCAAGCTACTACAGATGTTTTACAGCTCTGTAGTGGCTAGTGTTGTCTTTTACGCTGTGACCTGCTGGGGGTGGGGGTAGTGGCAGTGGCAGCAAAAGGAACATTCAGTGCCTGAACAAGATCATCAAGAAGGTGGGCTCTGTGGTAGGCCTGAAGCTGGACTCTGTAGAAGAGGTGACAGAACAGAGAACCCTGTCCAGACTGAGGGAAATCATGAATAATGCCGACCACCCACTGTGCAGTGTCCTAAGAGCACCTTCAGCGACAGACTGCGCTCATTGAGCTGCTCCACCACAAGATACATGAGGTCGTTTGTCCCTCGTGCAATAAGACTGTATAACTCTTTAAGTGGGAGGGGAGGTGGGAGGAGACGGGAGGAGGAGTAGCTGGGTGGGGGTGAATAGGGGGTAGAAGCTCAGGAACACTTCTGTCCTTGTGTGGGTTTTGATGTTTTTTATGTGTTTTTGCTTTTATGTTTTTAAGCTTTTATGTTTTTATGTGATAGGTAGAAAACACATCTTGTCTTTTAATTCTACTTCTTTTTAATCCAACTTATTCACAGCCACTTATACTCTGCATTTATTTATTTATTCATTGTTGATGTGGTATGGCTGTGTTTGTGGAGCTGTGGTCGCATTTTGTATTCAGAATTTCCCCTTGGGGAAATCTATCTATCTATCTATCTATCTATCTATCTATCTATCTATCTATCTATCTATCTATCTATCTATCTATCTATCTATCTATCTATCTATCTATCTATCTATCTATCTATCTATCTATCTATCTATCTATCTATCTATCTATCTATCAACTTAAATGATTTTGGTTATTATCAAGAAAACCATGGAAAATGGCTGGATATCCGCTCTGAAACTAAACTACTATGAGCTGTTTTTGTTGTTATCATTGTGTTTGTACCTTTAGTTGTACCAGGCATTAAAATTAATTAGAAACTGAAGAAAACAAGGGTGGTCTAATCATTTTTTTTTTTTTTTTGCAACTGTAAATCACTCAGTAGGATTGAGATCTGGGCTTTAAAAGGGCCACAATTCCACACTGATTCTGTTGTCCTTCAAAAAATTTGGACCAACATGGATAGTTTGTCTGAAGCAAAAAGAGGAAAAAGATCAAAAATGGGAAGTAGCCTCATTACACTAAGGCTTCTGAAAATAAAGTCTACACAACTGCCAAAAGTATTTTCTACCACTATGCATCAGTGATTCCTAACACAAGGTGTTGCTGTTCCACAAGATAAACAGGTTTCTCTGTTACTGTGGATGCATAGACAGTAGTGTGTGTATGTGTATGTCTATGTATTGTATGTGAGGCAATGACTGTGGGTGTGTATATGTATGAGTGTGTGTTGGGCTGGCAAATTTGAATGGTTTTGGAAATTGTGTTTTTATTAAGATAAATGTATATGTTGTTATAATATGTTGAACTGTACATTTTTTCCATCCTCATTATTAGACCCTTGGATTATGTATTGTTCCATCAGCCTGTCCAGGGACTACAGGTGGAAATGAACTATTCAACCATGCACATTCAGACTTTTACTCATACTCAGACAGATTCTGTTCATTTAAATTATATTTGTTTTTGTTTTTGTTTCTTTGCATGTTTGAAAGAAAGACAGACAGACAGACAGACAGACAGACAGACAGACAGACAGACAGACAGACAGACAGACAGACAGACAGACAGACAGACAGACAGACAGACAGAAAGAAAGAAAGAAAGAAAGAAAGAAAGAAAGAAAGGCAAACAGGAAGAAAGAAAGAAACTATGTTTATGTTTATGTTTACGCATTTGGCAGACGCTTTTTTCCAAAGCGACTTACAGGGGAAAACCAATTAAATCACTCAATCAATCAAATTTTACTAACTAAGAAAGACATTAAGAAAGACAGAAAGAAAGAAGTTAAGAAAGAAATTAAAAAAGAAAGAAAAAATGAAATTAAGAAAGATATTAAGAAAGAAAGAAATTAAGAAAGAAGTTAAAGAAAAAAGAAATTAAGAAAGATAAAGAAAGAAATTAAGAAAGAAATTGAGAAAGAAAGAAGTTAAGAAAGAAAAAAGAAATTAAGAAAGAAAGAAATTAAGAAAGAAAGAAACTAAGAAGGAAAGAAGTTAAGAAAGAAATTAAGAAAGAAAGAAGTTGAGAAAGAAAGAAAGAAAGAAAGAAAGAAAGAAAGAAAGAAATTAAAAAGATATTAAAAACAAAGAAATTAAGAAAGAAATAAGTTAGAAAGAAAAAAGAAATTAAGAAAGAAAGACAGAAAGAAGTTAAGAAAAATTAAGAAAGAAGTAAAGAAAGAAATTAAGAAAGAAAGAAAGAAAGAAGTTAAGAAAGAAATTAAGAAAGAAGTTAAGAAAGAAATTAAGAAAGAAAGAAATTAAGAAAGATATTAAAAAAGAAAGAAATGAAGAAGGAAAGAAGTTAAGAAAGAAAAAAGAATTTAAGAAAGATATTAAGAAAGAAAGAAAGAAAGAAAGAACAGTTCTGCTCTAACCCGGTATAATGCATCTGTCCCTGTTTTGAGGTCAGTGTATGATGTGCACTGTCCCCTATAAAAAAATACAATTAGATTGACAGTAGGTCAGAGCCTTCCATCAGATAACTCCTGCTGTGATTAACCCATAAAGACCCAAACATCCATCACCGACCAAAAGTATCTACTGATCTAAACTGTAGAACACCTGTTGATCCACTAATACTGTTAATACATGTAAATAATTGGTGTAAAATACAGTTATTCATCTTTTCATGGTCATCAGATATGACCCATTTGGACGTTCAGAGGCTCTGTTGTTACCGTGGAAACACTGTCATCTTCTACAACATTGACTCACCAGTAAAACCCATGGAGTTGGATCAATGACAGTGGATGGACACACTTGGTTTATGTTCAGTTACTGATACATACTTCACTGAAAAAGTCACATTTTCTGCAGTTTTCTTTGTTTCTGTAATCTGAGCTTTTATGAACACCTACATGATCAGTGAATTAAATACAGGAAAACACCTGATTTATACAAATAAAATGCAAAACACAGAGGATAATATTATAATGAATGGTGATAAATCACTTGAGATGTAGAGAAAATGTCATTAGGGAACTGACACAAAAGTAGTGTTGGGTTCTCATGTCTGAAACAACCATCAGTTTGATAGAGACAGTAAAGACTGAACACTGCCAGGACTGATTGGGCTTGTGTGGTTTGTGAAACAGTTGTTCAGGGATCATTTTTACTTCCACCAAGGAGGTTATGTTTTTGCCGGCGTTGCTTGGTTTGTCTGTCTGTCTCTGTGCAAGATAACTCAAAAAGTTATGGACGGATTTGGATGAAAATTTCAGGAAATGTTGATACTGGCACAAGGAACAAATGAGTAACTTTTGGTGGTGATTGGGTACTTTTCTACTTCCACATGGATTAATACTCTTTGGCACAGAGCACACTTTGGTTAATGAGTCCTGTTACCAAAGGCAGCAGTGGTCCAGTGAAATGTGATTGTTTTTGTTGTTGTTGTTTTGGTCAGACAGTGTACTGCATATTTCAGCAGCTTTTTCCACGTCTTGTACAGTGGACACTAAAACTGATAGAACATCTCTAGAGGCTTGTTTGATCTGGGTCACTGCAGGAATAATTTGTAGGATGAACATGGAGAGCATGTACACCAGAGGTTTTATACAGCATTCTAAGAATCATTCTGAAACTCTTATTTTTAGATGATTCTATACCAAACAAAACAAATGATGAATAATTAATTTAAAACACACAAACACATTGTGCATTTAACCTCCTACGTATGGAGTTATATGTTTGTTTGTTTTTAATGTATTGATATTTGAGTGTATATATAAAATAAAGTCCATGCAAAAATTGTATATTTATACATATTTAAAAACAGTTCACAGTAACCACCCCCATATCACACCATGTACATATGCAACCACAATGTAAATGATGTAAATAATGTCAGTATGCAAATACCATTTCAATTTTAATTTTAAGAACGTTTAATTCTAATTTTCTATTTATATGAATATTTATATAAATACCAAACTTCTCTTTTTTTCATTATAGTTCACTGTCATGTGTTTTTGTTTTTCTACGTGTCTTTCCCTTGCACTGGTGTGCAACTGTGAAATTTCCTCATGGTGGGATCAATTAAGTCATATCTTGTCTTGTCTTGTCTTGTCTTGTCTTGTCTTGTCTTGTCTTGTCTTGTCTTGTCTTGTCTTGTCTTGTCTTGTCTTGTCTTGTCTTGTCTTATGACTTTCTGCAGATCATTTTTTAAATATATAACACTATGTTGGTGATGTTATTTGCTGAATGGAGAACTTAATGTGTTCTTCGCAGTGATGATGAATGATGAATGCAGTGATGAACACTTCATAGCAAACTACAAAATAAAAACACTCTAATGAGTTTGGAGTGAACATGTGAGGGTATAAACCGTGAGGCTCACCTCTTAAGCCTGAGCACAATATGCACAGAAAAAGACTTAAATACACTGACACATGGCTCCTTCACGTTTTAAAATCCTGTTTAGACAGTAAAAAAATAAGGAACATTTTCGTTTAACAGATGTCTGTTAAATATTCTCCATTGTAAAATTGACAATTGAGGTGGTGATCAAATGACAATATTATATGAAAGACCTTTTTACGTTTTTATGATCTGGACACCAGTGGCGGCTGCTCGTCTTTCAGACAGGGGAAGCTCATTGTCGGCTTACATAATAAATAAATAAATAAATAAAAATTGTCACGCTATTTAAACATAAATTCGTCCCTCCGTTCCTTTTTAAGAAAATGCTCAGTGACCTTATCGTACCAAGTCAGTGTCTTTTCCAGGGACTGGACCAGTGTCCTCTGAAAGTCCAGCAGAGCTGGGCTGCTTAGATTGCCTTGGCCCATTGTGTTGTGGGTGTAAGACTTCAGCCTTTTTAAACTACAGATGCTCCTTTCACTCCGACCTAGCCGACAGTATGATTGATTTAACTATCTACAAAACGATATTAAACTCGAACAAGAAATGATTAAATTATGGAACTGAAACAAGAAAACGCTGAAATTATGTTAAATTGAAACAAGGAAGTCCAATGAGTGTGTTTTATTTACAGTGCAAGAAATGAACGAGTAATTTCGTAGTGGTTTCTCTCTCTCTTTCACAGCAGAATGTGTGACGGTATTAAACTGAACTGTGTCAGTGAAGGAGGGGATCTGAAAATAGCTGTCAATCAAACGGGATTCAGCCTTTTGACTGATCCTCCAATCAGCACGTGGGATTCTGGTGTCCATCCTGGCCGAGCTCCGCCCACAGCTCCATTCACCCCCAGAGACGCCTGGCGTCCGGGGGCGGGACAACATCGTGGCATTTATCCAATTACCGTCCAGTTTTGACGCAATGAAAAACACTGTTCCACTCAGTCCCATTGAAGCCCAGAGACGCCCGCAGTCTACGGACAAATGCACTGAGCAGAGATGGATGAGAAAACAGCGCAACGGGAATGGATGAGAAGTGAACAACATCGCATCTGTTGATTTGTGATAAAGCTGATTCTGAACGAACTCATCTTGGAGATGAACGTGTTCTAACACATTTGTAATCAATAAAATGTCAACACAGCCGTACATATTTAACCATTTAATTTTCATAATTTTAGGGGAAGCCGGGCTTCCCTTGCAGTCTATGAGAAATCGCCACTGCTGGACACATTCGCAATAAAACTCATCTGTAAACAGTAGTGACGTGTGTTCAATCACCATGGTGACCAGTGTGTCAACATAAGACCTGAACACGCAGAGGTGGCATCAGTGTGTCTGTATTGAGTTCATAGTAACTAATTATATTTGCTTCTCCTAAGGCAGGAGTCAGCAAGCTTTACAACCTAAAGGGACATTTTTGTTACGCACAAGGAAGAAATCTGACTGGAGCCATGAAAAAACATTTACACCCATCTACATTTTACCATGAGGTGGCTGCTCTGCTGAAGCCTATTTGTGATTAGTTTGCATTTTAGTTTTGCATTTCTATTACAATAATGCAATGTCTGGTGAATTTACAAAATTATTCAACTACAATAAAGAAAACATTAAAAATTTGTATGATTTTTTAAAAAAAGATGGACACTATTTCCAAAACATAACAAGTGGTGGCAGGCACAATAAACCCTGCCCCTCGCACATATTTTTCCCATTATAAGTAAATGGGAGGATTTTAAAAATTCATAAAAAAATTCAGCTGTGACCTACTTTTCTCAAAATGTAATGAGATGTATTCCAAGTCACTGGCAATCTATGAACCAAATTTGGTATGAATTTACCCAATAGTCTTGCTGCTACAGACATTTGAAATTTTGCCCATTATAAGTAAATTGGAAAAAAAAAGATTAAAAAAAAATCATAAAATTTTTTTAACTTTGACCTACTGTTCCCAAAATGTAATGAGGTCTATTCTGGGTAACTGGTAATCTATGAACTAAATTTAGTATGAATTCAACCTACAGTTTTGCTACTAGAGTGTTAAACAAACAAGTATACCGCACCAAAAACAATACCCCCCCCCCCCCCCCCCCTTTAGGGGGCAGGGTAATTACATTGTGCAATAGAGAAAAAGCTCAGCTTTCATGTTTTGAGGCTTACAGACAAACTATGTACAAATGCAAATGGAGCATCTTATAGTGAATTTAGCAAAAAAATAATTTTTGGTTTATATGCAGTCAAAAAATTATTTTATTCAATGTATAACCTGCACATTTTTGCAGACAAACAAAGTTAGAATAGATTTAGGCCTATAACAAGGTTAAAAAGTAATGACTTATTCAGTTCATTTCAAAATGTTCCTTATGCTCGTTGACCAGTGGAGCCATAGAGACAGGCTTAAGAGCCACATTTGGCCCAGGAGTCCTGGGTTTGCAGACCCCCGCCCTAAGAAAACAGAGACCACAACAAAATTTGCATTTCTTTCCATATAGTTTTCATGTCTTATAGGAGTGTTTCTGTGTCTCTGGTCAAGGAGGAAGGTGAGTCCTGGGTTCACTTTTGCTTACTATGAAGCATCCAGTGTCAGGAAATTAACAGGTGAGGAGTTTTAGGGTAAAAAAAAAAACAACAACACATAGCGAATGTTTGTTAGTATCATTATGAACTGTTGGCAGATATATTACCTAATTCTGTGGAAAACACAGCCCCCTACACAAAAGAAAAAAATGTGGATAGTGGACATTAAGTGGACTAAAGCCTTACAGACTAGACACCGTAATACTGTTTATAGATATACATACTGTTTATAGGTATACTGTATGTACTGTTAATACTGTTCATACATATACATACTGTTTATACTGTTTATAGATATACATACTGTTAATATTGTTTATAGATATACTGTATACTGTTAACACTGTTTATAGATATACATACTGTTAATGCTGTTCATAGATATACATACTGTCTATACTGTTCATACATATACATACTATTAATATTGTTAATATTGTTCATAGATATACATACTGTCACATACTGTTAATACTGTAAATTTGCATCTATTGATACTGTCCATTTTATCTTTATTCTGCATAACTATTCTTATGTTACTTGTAAACTGATATTCTTTTACATTATCTTATTTTAGTTTTGTAATTTCATATTCACTCTATTCTTATTCTTGTAGCACTGGTGTTTTTGTTCATACTGGGGCTGGGGGAGCACTCCTAATTTCATTGTACACACAATGACAACAAGAAAAGCACTCGGAGAGCACAGACCTCCACCAAGGCAGATCAGTGCCCCCCCTCCCCCGATCACCACCAAAATTTTATCAGTTGTTCTTTGTGCCAGTATCAATATTTCCTGACAATTTCATCCAAATCTGTCGTAACTTTTTGAGTTATCTCGCTAACAAACAAACAAACAAACAAACAAAGCAAAGTGAGCCCAATACCTCCTGGTGGAGGTAATAAATTCTATTCTATTCTATTCTATTCTATTCTATTCTATTCTATTCTATTCTATTCCTCTGGTGATGACTGTGATCACTATGTGTCCACAGGTTCCTAGTGTCAGATGACAGTTTATGCGGGACGACATAGATGTAGTTACCATGCATCATCAACAGGGGGCCACCACAGAAAACAAAACAGATCTGCAAGAACTGTTCAGTCCTCTGCATGCTCCTTATATGTGTGGATTCTAGCCTCTCACTGTCCAGAAACATGCATCTTAACCCTCAAAAACCTAAACACCTGCCGCCAAAACTAAAGCGTCTACTGATCCAAAATGTTTAATAACCTTTGAACCATTAATTATCAATACTTATTAATAGTTCAGGTAAAATCTTGTTTATCAGCATTTTACCAGCATCAGATATGACCTATTTGTACATTAAGAGGTATGGTGAACATGGAAAGATCAGATATTTTTTTCCAACATTTATTGGTCAATAAAACCCATGTAGTTTGATGAATGGCAGTGGTTGTAGATGCTTGTTTTTAAGTTTAGTTAACGATATATTTTCCCAAAGAAGTCACAATTTTCTCTGTTTTGATATAATAAGCTTGAAATTTAGTTGGAGTTTTAATGATCACCTGCATGACAAGTATTTTAAATATAGTATTCCACCAGAAAGCACAAAATACAGTGGGTAAAAGTAGAATAAATCACTAAAGAAAAAATAATTTGTAATTCACTGATAAAATAGCTCTAGGTCTTTAAGGGTTGTCTTGTACATGAGAATGTAAGAGTGAATGGTAGGTTTTTTTTGTCTGCATACGTCAGTCCTGTGATAAATTGGGAGACGTCTAGGATGTACCACACCTTCATCTGATGGCACCTGAAACAGCTTAGTTTAATCTTTCTGTGATCGCCTGAAGTAATACTACTGTCATCGCGCTCATGGCTCACTGAAACATTACATGTCACTCTGGATGTTGTCTATGTTGTACATAGTGCAGTGTTTTTCAACCTTGGGGTCAGGACCCAACATGGGGTTGCCTGGAATTCAAATTTGGTTGCCTGAAATTTCTAGTAATTAATCAAAATTAAGAAAAACTTACCAGAGAGAGATACAATTACAATACATAAGACATGACAAACTGTGAGTGTGAAACTGCAGCACTGTGGTTCTGTTTATCTGTCAAATGTTCATCGTGGTCAGTTTCAGATACTGCAGCTCTTTCATAATTCATAGTTTGAGTTCTTGTTTGATCAGTATTAATTGTCAGCCTTGGAAATCCAAGCTGGACTGACTGTACATATCCTGACCAAGGAAAATAAAATTCTCACTTTGTGCAGTAATCTACACCTGGCTTTTCTGCCTCCATCCATAATAATATACATTATATAGACTAAATGTCATCTAAAATTAATGTTTATTTGCAACATAGTATAGCAAACTATTACATGATCAAAAACAAATTAATTTTAGCAAAAAAAAATGTCTCACTTCAGGAGTCGCCACAAATTTGTGGTGTTAAAAAATGGTCACAAGCCAAAAAAAGGTCGGGAACCACTGATATATTGGGAATGGGTAATGGGATTTAGGATAGACCCCAGGACTTGAAGAGGACTAACCCTACTGACTGATGATGCTGGATGATCAATCACAGGCAACCATTCTTATCCCATTTAACCCATAAAGACCCAAATATCCACTGAAACCGTTATCATTTACGGATATAAAAAGTGAAATAACCACTCAACCACTAATCCTACCAATACATGCAAATAACTGATATCAAATACAGTTTGTCTTCTTTTCATGGTCATCAGATATGACCCATTTGGACGTTCAGAAGCTCTGTAGTGAACATGGAAACACCGTCATCTTTTACAACATTGATTCACCAGTAAAACCCATGGAGTTGGATCAATGGCAGTGGATGGACACGCTGGGTTTATGTTCAGTTATTGATAGATTTTACTGAAAAAGTCCATTTCTCTTCAGTTTTATCTGTTTTTGATATAATAACCCTCAACTTTCTGGTCCTACCATGCTCAGTCAGTCTTTTTATGTGCTGTTATTGGGACATATCAGCACTGGTAATATGGGTGGTGCGGTGTATGTGTGTGTGTGTGTGTGTGTGTGTGTGTGTGTGGGGGGGGGGGGTGCTGATTTTTAAATTTCAATTTTGTGTTATGTTTTCACTGTATGAAAAGTGCTATATAAATAAAGACTGATTGATTTACTTATTGATTGAACTTTAATTTAAGCTTTTATGAACATCTAGATAATCAGTGAATTACCTACAGGAAAATAACAGATTTTCATTTAAAAATGATAAATACAGAGGATGATATTAGAATAAATGGTGATAAAACACTTACGAAAGGTTAAAAGCAAAGAAAAATTCATTTTGAAACTGCCAGAAAATTAGCTCTGGGTCTTAAAATGCAAAAACACCTGCAGTGAAAACAAAATTGACACCAAGGTAACTTTAATCAGATATTTTTGGTGACTTTACAAAGAAAAAAATGTATATCAAAACAACTTTGCTCAAAATTCTCTACTCAATATTTCAAGTTATGCAAAAAAATTTAACTGCTCATTATGTAACTACAGAGTAATCTGAGAAAAAACTAAACAGATGTGTGAAAACGCAGTTACTGTAGAAAAGAGAACCATGACAGCTAGTTTTGAACAAAGGTCGTAAGAACCTTTTTTAAACTTGAAAAGAATAAATCAAAATGTGAACATAAATGTGAGCAATGAGAATTACTATTATGGTTTTAAATAGCTTGTTTCAGCCTGGAGGAGCAGTGCGTTATGATCAGAGGCAGATTACTGTAAAAGCATATCGTTTTTCACCATCTATGAAAGACAACTATGACAGGTGTCTGGCCATTAGCCACACACCACACAGAACAGAACAGAGCTTGTACTTTAACCTCAGACATGTGCCTCACAGAGGTTTTGTAACTGACAGACTGGGCAAATTGCCTATCTTTACCATTCTGGTGTGAAGCACTGGAGTACTGTGGTTTATGGTGTTTCACAGTGATACCTCCCATGTCTACTGGCGCCTGTCATATCTCAGGGCCTCTCTTTGTACCAACGTCTGGAACTGGGCTTCACCCTCCTGTTATCCTCAAATGTTACTAACACATTTTACCCTTGGGGTCAATTTGACCCCAGGGATATTTGCCTCCAGAAAATGATTTACATACAATTGTTGACCAAGTTTTTGTGTCAAGCACTTTGTGTATTATTACCTCCGCCAAGGAGGTTATGTTTTTGTCGGCGTTGGTTTGTTTGTCTGTCTGTCTGTTTGTGTGCAAGACAACTCAAAAAGTTATGGACGGATCCGGGGCACTGATCTGCCTTGGTGGAGGTCTGCGCTCTCCAAGTGCTTAGGTTAATGTGTCTGTTTGACAATGTTTATTGTCCTTTTTGTTTGTTTTTATTACCTCCACTAGGAGGTATTGTGATCACTTTGCTTTGTGTGTTTGTGTGTGTGTTTGTTTGTTTGTTAGCAAGATAACTCAAAAAGTTCCGGACAGATTTTCATGAAATTTTCAGGAAATGTTGATACAGGCACAACGAACAAATGATTAAATTTTGGTGGTGATCCGTGGGGGGGTGGGGTGGGGGGGTCAGATCTGTCTTGGCGGAGGTCTGCGCTCTGCGAGTGCTTTTCTTGTTATTATTATTTTTACCTCCGCCAAGGAGGTTCTGTTTTTGCCGGTGTTGGTTTTTTATCTGTCTGTCTGTGTGCAAGATAGCTCAAAAAGTTATGGACGGATTTGGATGAAATTTTCAGGAAATGTTGATACTGGCACAAGGAACAAATAATTAAATTTTGGTGGTGCCATGGTGCCACTGATCTGCCTTGGCGGAGGTCTGTGCTCTCTTTTCTAGAAAAGCACTCAGAGAGCGCAGACCTCCGCCAAGGCAGATCAGTGGGCCCCCATGGTCCCCCCCCCCCCCCCCCCCCCAATCACCACCAAAATTTAATCATTTCTTCTCACTGTTTCTTAAATAGTGTTTTTCTGGACTAATTAAAAAAACTAGAAAAGCACTCGGACAGCGCAGACCTCTGCCAAGGCAGATCAGTCCCCCCCTCTCCTGATCATCACCAAAATTTAATCATTTGTTCCTTGTCCCAGTGTCAACATTTCCTGAAACTTCCATCCAAATCCATCCATAACTTTTTGAGTTATCTTGCGGACAGACACACAGACAGACAAACAAACATTGGGGCGGGGGGGCTGTGCTCACCGAGTGCTTTTCTAGTTAATATTGTACTTGAGATGATAATTTTTTTAAAAACATTTTTTTTCTTTTTTCTTTTTTTCCCCATAAAAATAAATAAATAAATAAATAAATAAATAAATACAAATGAGATGATAATTTTTAGAGGGGAGGCATGTGTACAGTCACTGAAAAAGTTATTAGACCATCAAAAGTCATCAAAAACAATGGTTATGCAATCAAGTACTAACTCCTGTGTGTATCATGTGACTAAAACAGACAGAAAAGAAAACATGGAATGCCTAAAAGCACTGTTTTGTCAGTACAATGCCATAGATATTGATGTAAGAACTGACTTTTGGTTATTATTAAGAAAACATGGAAAATGGATAGATATCAGCTCTGAAATTAAACTCCTATGAGCCAATTTTGTTTTTATAATTATATTTGTCTAAACAAATGTACCTTTAGTTGTACCAGGCATTAAAATGAACAAGAAATTGAAGAAAACAAGGGTGGTCTAATAATTATTTCCATTACTGTAGCTGGAAAGACTTGGATGTGATCAACTCCACAGCCTACACTGGCTTCCTCATTTTGGCAGAAGTTCACAAGTCAAGTTGTTTCCCTCATGCCCACACCATGAAAGGATTAAACTTCTGCTGGGAATAGCTGTTTTCCCCACCCCCCTGTTATGTATCAACTCAAAAGTATCATCTCTGCAGGTGTGGGGATGTTAGGTCACACACACAGACAAGTTTTACACAGATAAAACAGCCTGGAGTCAAACTGACCCCAGAGGAACGCCAATGCATGCAAAATGTGTTCAGCACATTGAAAAAATATCATCATGATAACTTTATGCTGAATCACTTGTCCCCATCAAATTAGGAAAAGTTATGAAATATAGAGCAAAAACAAGTCAGGTGTTAGTTTTTTGAATGATAAACATTGGATGGGGTCAAATTAAGACAAGACAAGACTTTATTGACCCCACCATGAGGAAATTTAACAGTTTACAGCAGTAATATGCAACCTAGTGCAAAAGACAGGCAGGTAGAAATAAACATTCTTAAAAGTATAAAAATTAAGTGTAAAATTTAAATATATTTAGTGATGATGTGATATGGGGGTGGTGGAGGGTCACTGTGTTCGGTTATACAGTCTGATGGCTGTGCGGAGGAATGACAAATTGATCCCAAGGATAACTCATCAGTTCAGTTTCTCTCACACAGATTCCACTTCTTATTGACTCTTTTGAGACTACCATTAGAATGTAAGAGTTGTGGAACCTGATTTCATCCATGTGGGACCCGCTTCTGTCCTCACCCTGTTTTTAGATTTTTGTCTAAAGTGATAATCAGATTAGCCTGGTTCACCTGACAGTGTCCTCCTATCTGTCAGGCTGTTTTTACATCCACCACCTCCAACTATTATCACACTCCTTAATGTCTAAGTTCATCTGGTTATTCTGGGTCTCATTCTTTCACCTTTCCATCACTCCTTATCACCCCTCCAGATTGCAGCGTCAGTTATCCGTGACTTTACACTCAATATCTTCTCCAGTATCACCTCAGTCCTGCCCTACTGTGTTTTGCAGCATATTCACCAGACTAGGACCATAAACACCAAGCGTTTATGCCAAGATGGTGGCACGGACACACACAGCGGCTCTATGATCTAAACCACAGGTGTCAAACATGCGGCCCGGGGGCCAAATCCGGCCAGCCACAGGGTCCAGTCCGGCCCCTGGGATGAATTTGTGAAATGCAAAAATTACACTAAATATTAACAATCCTTTTAGTTCAGGTTCCACATTCAGACCAATTCAGTCTCAACTGGGCAGGACCAGTCAAATACTATCATAATAACATAGAAATAATGACAACTCCACATTTTTCTCTTTGTAAATGTAAATATTTTCATGTATTTACTCTAAAACAAGGTATAATTTTGCAAAAAATATGAATAACCTGAACAAATATGAACAACCTGAAATGTCTTAAGAGAAGTAAGTATAATTTTAACAATATTCTGCCTGTTATTAAATGTTTTGTGTATTTGTAGATCCACTGTGATCTGTAAGTTATACTGTACATGTGTAAATGATAAACTGAGGCAGAATATTGTTAAAATTACACTTATTTTTTCAGTTTGTTCATGTTATTCACATCTTTTGAGAAGATAGCTTGTAGATGTAAACCTTTTCATACTGTAAATTTACTTTTTTCACTCTAAAACATAGAGATAAGTTTGGAGTTGACATTATTTATATATTATTATCTTACTATTTTACTGGTTCGGCCCACTACAGATCAAATTTAGCTGAATGTGGCCCCTGAACTAAAATGAGTTTGACACCCCTGATCTAAACAAACGCTCTTTTTTGTGTATTTATTTAGTTTTTTCATACCCATGTAACATAGGCAACAGTAAAAATAAATAAATAAATTGTTGCAATTTCCAATAGTATTTTGCAATGATAATAAAGCTTATTGTATTCTATACTGTATTTAACATGAACAGATCACCTCCTCCATCCTGACCCAGATTACAACCCCAGTTCTCTACTCCTGAATGCTCTCCTGTTTTTCCTGCTTTTGTCTTTGAAGTCCAGACTGCAGTGGTGTAGTGCTCCCTGGAGAAGTGGGTATAGACTCAATTTTAGAAAAATACACTTGGTCAGAGTTAGATTTTTGCAGTGTGATTGTCCACTGTGTTGGCTGATATGGAACTAAAACAACAAAATCCATGAATATATAAGAGAACAGCTGTCCACTGTAGTGACCACTATGCATGAAAGGGTTAAGAAACAGTGACATTAAACACTACTCTATTAAGTTTACCCAAAAATTCATCAATAGTATTTGCTCACAATTATAAAATTATCATGACTTGATCAGGCGCAGTTTATAGGTTTTACTGATCATGCAAGCAGCTGCATGAATGTAAATGTATTCAACATGAGGCAAACATAGGATAACGTTAGCCTTTCATAACGTTAGCCTTTCATAACGTTAGCCTACTCACACAGTTTAACTATTAGTGACAAAATCTCTTCTAGTAGTTTAGAACAGTGACTCATTCTGAAACCATCTTAAAACTTACCTCAGAATTATGTATTCCATGAAAGTAGGTTCTCTCAATATGTGTCACTCATTAGAAAGATGTTTATTCTGCCTTTCCAATAATCATGCATCTGTTAACGAGGCGTGCCAGTGACCTGTCAATCAACTGGGATGGCACTGGCACCAGAGGTGGCCAATTAGGTCTGACTTTGAAACTACATCCAATAATCGTACATATTTTAATGAGGCGTGTCGTGACCTGTCAATCAACTGCGGTGGCACTGGCACCGGCACCAGAGGTGGCCAATCAGGTCTGACTTTGAAACAACACCCCAGTGAAAAGTTAATAGATACCCACATAACCATATAAAACCAGAACAAAAGTGAACATTTTCAGGCCTTCATAGTTCCATGTGAGTGTGGGAAACAGACTAAACAGACTCCAGGTGATTCAGTCACATGTCACTGCTTTGACCTGTTTCTTGTGTGAATGACAAGGACTTGATGTTTTTCCCAAATTATGGCCTAGATTTAGCTCTATATGAATTTTGTTATTGTTGAACATATGCCATTTGTTACAGAGAATTTTGACGACATGTTGACTGAGATGATCTGTGAAAGGGAAAGAGGTTTAGTCTTAAGATAAAGAACATTTATAAAAAACACATGTGAGTCTCCATTGATGAAAATGGAAAAGGGTATCCTTTAAACTCCAATTTATTTCCTGATATAAAAAGAAACGCTGTCTCAATTCATCAGCAAACAGTTTATTCTAAATTTAATATTAATATCTGAAGCCATGGAGATTACTTCTCATTTATTGAATCTATCGAAAGTCAGAAACATTGTAAAAAGAGCGTCAGTTAATAGTTATCTTAACAAAATGAAAGCCACAAATCCACAGATTATTTTTAACTAGCGGCATGTACTGTGGTTCCATTGTACGATAACATGATAAGTACAACTTGTCTGCCACCACTATCCATTTGTAAAACACCATTTAATCATGTATTGTGCAGGTAATAATTAGAGCTAACATGCGAGGAATGAAGGGAGGAGCATGTATTTGTTTGGCCTGTCAAGCATGATTACATTCTTACAGCGGTAGTGAACTGCAGCCTTCACATTGTAGCATGGTCTGGTAGGAGTACAAATGTCATGAACGGCAGTGTAACCACCAGTGTTGGGCAAATTACTTTGAAAAAGTAATTAGTTATAGTTACTAATGACTTTTCCAAAAAAGTAATCGAATTAGTAACAGAATTAGTCCTTCATAAATGTAATTAGTTACCAGAGAAAGTAATTATTGCGTTACTTTTTTTGTAAAACCTTCAAATGTGTAAAAGGAAACAGATTTTTGAGCGTGTTTCATGGCCCGTTGTATACAGTAGAACAGCAGACAGGTACTGAATACCATGACTGTGGTGAGGCTGGGGTCCACCAGGGACCGATTTTTCCACCACATGAATGCATATCTGCATTTATAGGAAGAAGATGCTCCTCCAGTTAATCCCACATGTCCAGTTTTCCAGTCGCTCCTCCTGGATACAGCAGTAAATGTCTTCAGTCCAGTCAGTCGGACTCTCACTGATAACTCCTCCCCAAAATTAGCTGCACACGTAGCTGCGTTCAAGTGAATGGGGTGTGCTGTAGACAGCTCAAACTCAGACATGTCATTAGTCGTTCAGGTGAAGGCAGTGTGGACAACTCAGACTCATGTGGAACACAGGTGAAGCATGAAGGCAGTGTGGGCAATTTGAATATAAGAAGGGCACGTATGAGCGGCTCACAACGAATCGGTTCTTATAATTCTCTTAAAAGAGCCATTCAAAAGACTCGACTCGTCCACGAACGTCACGTCTCTCGTGCCTGGCTGAGCGAGCCAGGAAAGATAAAATCACCCAAAATACCTCACAACATTTGAATATGGACATAAAATTGTGCCTAGTAGATAGTCAGGTAATGTTTCTGTTCATTTGGCGATGGGGCCTGTGAAGGCTGAGGAAAACCCATGCAAACCCTCTCTTGAGCTGCAACATTGATCGGACAAAGACCATCCATTATAGTAAAATATACAGAACATAACTATAAGAAATATTGTTCTGTTTTTTTTTTAATTAATCACTGATTAATGGATTATTAACATAATTTCCACCTATTTATTTCATTTGACGTAGCATATGGGCTGTGAGTCTCACACTACAGATTACAGGCCCTTAAATGTAATCTGTGTCTTTATTACATATGGGCATAGGTGGAAATCCTAGGTGGGAGGGGGGGGGGGGGCATGTCCCCCCCAATAATAAGATTAAACTTTTTTTTTAGACTGAAAAGACTTTTGAATAATACATCAAGATCCAATAAAGGCACGATACAAGTGGTTCTATATAAAATAAAAGTGAAACAATGTTTTTTTTTAGTTTTGGAAATTACAACCCTCTTCCTCACAGTGGTACAGTTCACAAGTTTCTCTTCAACTTGCAGTATGAGTGGCAGGTCCGCTGTTCTGAGAAAGTCAGACACAGGGACAGTCAATCACCAGTCCAATGGAGATATAAAACCATAATGAGTGACAGACAGTAAGTTCTGTATCACACCAACTGTTCAACAAGCACACATTTGTAATAGGAACAGCAACATTTGTCCTGCTTTTTCACAATTTCATTGCATTTTATCAGCATCCCTGTTAAGCTCGGAGCTAATGATTATTAAGAAACAACACACCTTAAAGGACACTTGATCTTTTAGATTACTGTTTATTAGTGATAATAATGGATGATATGGGGCTACTGGATTACTAGTAATTCAACTTACCGGTAGCTCAACCCAGAGTCCTGTGAGGGTCCACTTTTCCAAACCTGGCTTTTCTGTCTCTGTCCATAACAATATACATTATATAGCCTAAATGTAATCTAAAATTAACGTTTATTTGTAACATAGTATGGCAAACTATTACATGATTAAAAGCAAATTAATTTTAGCAAAAAAATGTCTCTGTTTTGAGTGTCTGGGGTTGCCAGAAATTTGTGACGTTAAAATGGGGTCACAAGCCAAAAAAGGTTGGGAACCACTGGGTTACTGCCTTACATGCATTTTCAGAACACTGTAATTATGGACCACTGCATGACGAACTAATAAGAGACAGAATTGTAGTGGGGCAAGCTGACAAAAGACTTTCTGAGTGAATGCAAATAGAGAAAGATTTGAACCTGGAAAAAGCCATAAACATGGCAAGACAATCAGAGGAAATTAAAAAGCAACAAAACACACTAAGGAATGATGCCAGCAATGTGATGCAAATGGATGTATGCTCAGTGGATAGAGTTTTAAAGTGCAGACAACTAAATGACAAGCCCAAAAACAGTAAACCTACAAACAATGGTACCAAGCAACACTTCAACAGCAGGAGTAAAAACCCATATAACTCCCAGTGCTACAAATGTGGAGGGCCGTCTCATCCAAAACATCAGTGCCCTGCTAATGATGCTAAGTGCCATTCCTGTGGGAAGAAAGGTCACTACCAGTGCATGTGTCGCTCAGGCAAGACTGTTCAATGTAACGAAGGAAGTGGAGGAGAAAAGTGTCTTCCTTGGTTTGGTGACATCTGAAAACTCTACGTGGACTGCTGATGTAGAGGTGATAGATAAAATATTCACATTTAAACTGGACACTGGAGCAGACGTAACTGCTATGTCACAGGCTAATTTCAACTGGATATTCTCCAGCGCACAAAAGCCTGTTCTCCATAAACCAGAGAAACCCTTGTTGGGTCCAGGATGGATCCCGCTAAAGGTGTTGGGTTTCATCAGACTGCAGCTTAGGTATGGAGCCAAACAGACCATGGAAAAGGTGTATGTTGTTAAAAATTTGTGCTCACCTTTGCTTGGTCTGCCAGCCATTATAGCCCTTGGCCTAATCATGCGGGTCAACAGCACGACCATGGACAGTCTCAAGTCAACCTATCCCATGTTATGTAGCAGATTAGGAAATGTGAAAAGGGCATACCACATAAAACTAAAACCAAATGCTGTGCCATTCTCCCATAAAACCCCCAGGAGAATTCCCCTACCATCGGTGGAAAAAGTGAAAGAAGAGCTCCAATGGATGGAAAAACTAGGCGTAATTAGCCCTGTGGAGGGACCGACAGAGTGGTGTTGTGACATGGTGGTCGTACCCAAGAAAGACAGTCAAAGACTGCGCCTATGTGTGGATTTTACGGGCTTGAATGAGTATGTGTGCCGTGAAAAGTACATCCTACCCTCTGTGGAGTAGAGCCTCAGGATGATTGCTGAAGCAAAAGTATTCAGCAAACTGGACGCTAACATGGGGTTCTGGCAGATTCCACCAACAGAAGAATCAGCTAAGTACACCACATTCATAACACCCTTTGGCTGGTTTCAATTTAACCATCTTACCTTTGGCATCAACTCTGCACCTGAACACTATCAGAGTGTGATGGCAGAAGTCATAGAGGGCCTAGAGGGTGTGGTCTGCCGCACAGATGACCTGCTGGTGTGGGGACGTGACCAAGCGGAGCATGACGCTCGTCTCCATTCTGTGCTACAAAGAGTGGAAAAGGCAGGCATCACCTTGAATGTGGAAAAGTGTGAAGTCTCCAAGAGCAAGGTGGTCTTCCTGGGTCACATCATCTCAGCTTCGGGTATCAGAGAGGATCCAAGTAAAACAGAGGCCATCACAGAGATGAGAGAGCCTAATAATGTAAGTGAGTTGAGGAGTTTTCTGGGCACGGTCAACCAGATGTGGAAATTCATCCCTCAGCTGGCTGAAAAAGACAAAGCGCTCCGTGATCTCCTCTCCAAAAAGAACTGTTGGATATGGGGCGTGGACCAGGAGATGGTGTTTAAAGGACTGAAAAAAGCACTGACCTCTCCTCAGATACTGGCCATATACAGTATGATCCTAATAGAGACATCGAAGTATCAGCCGATGTTTCAACATAGGGCTTGGGATGCATTCTTCTCCAGAGATGGGAGGAGGACTGGTGGCCTGTGTGTTATGCATCGCGGTCACTCTCTCCAACTGAACAACGGTAGACGCAGGTGGAAAAGGAGGCTCATCACAAATCTAAAATCAATCTTTGCTTTCCATGGCATCCCAGAAGTCATGGTGTCAGATAATGGACCACAGTTCTCTGGACAAGCTTTCGCTTCTTTTGCGGCCTTATATGGTTTGAAGAATGTTACCAGCAGCCCAAGGTTTCCACAAAGTAATGGTGAAGCTGAACGAGCTGTTCAGACAGTGAAAAACTTATTGAAGAAGGCAGCTGATCCCTACCTGGCTCTACTTGCTTATAGAGCCACACCTCTCTAGAATGGCTACAGCCCAGCAGAACTACTTAAGGGCCGACGTCTCCGGACCACAGTGCCAACTCCTCCTTCTCAGCTGGACCCTACGCTGCCTGATAGTAGCACACTGGTTCAGAAGGAAAAGGAGAAGAGGATGTCGGATGCTGTGAATTTCAACAAGTGTCACCGCACAAGAACTCTCAGAGGCCTGACACCAGGAGAACGTATTTGGGTCACTGACACTAGATCTTCTGGAACAATGATCAAAAATCACTCGACACCAAGATCTTATCTAGTGGATTTACCTCAGGGGGTGGTTGTGTTGAGCCGCATTATGTAGTAAATTCCCATTATGTAATAAAAGTTCAAAATGTAATAAAAATGTCACATCATCTTGTAATAAAGCCGCATTATGTAATAAACTGAAACATTTTGTAATAAAATACCTCAGTGCATTATGTAGTAAATTTTTTCGCATTATGTAGTAAGTTATTACAATTTGAGAAATTTATTACAAAATGCACTTGACACATTTTTATTTTCAGGAAAATGTAATAACATGGTTCATTATGTAATAACGACACTCAAGTAGATTTTTTTGCCCTCTTTAATTGAAGTAGCCTTGCAGATTAGTAGTTGTAGTAGTGCTAATGATAGCCTACCTATTACCATTACATTCGCAATTAGTCCACACACTCCAACATGCACACACAAAGTAGAAAAGGCTGATGTTGAACAATAAATGGCTTTATTTCTAAACAGAACCTTTTTAAGGCAAATTAAAATATTTTGATCAATATAAGGTGTCTATGCCAGTTTAAAAAAAAAACAAAAACAAAAAAAACAGGAAAGTGTCTTTAACAATGTAAACAACACAGTGTTGGTATACATTCATGTTATGATATATGTTATGGCATTGTATGGTATTGTAACTAGTAGACTTGACTATTGTAATGCATTTTATGCTGGGTTGAGTGAAAATGCGCTTTCCTGACTGCAGCTGGTCCAAAACGCTGCAGCTCGGCTTTTAACAGGGACACGGAAACATGAACATATTTCACCAGTTTTAGCTTCACTCCATTGGTTGCCAGTGTGTTTTAGAGTTGATTTTAAAATTCTTCTATTTGCTTTTAAATGTTTGAATAGCCTTGCCCCCTCCTACCTGTCTGAATTGATTAACCCCCCCCCAGCTCTCAGGTCAGCAGATCAACTGCAGCTTGTGGTTCCAAAAACTAAAAGAAGCTTCATGGGAACCGTGCCTTTTCTGTTGTCGCCCCAAAGTTGTGGAACCAGTTGCCCTTAGTTGTTAGACAGGCTCAGTCTCTGCCTGTCTTTAAATCATGTCTAAAAATGCACTTTTTACTCATTGGCTTTAAATCAATGAGTGACATGTCTGTTTTTTTTTATGCTGTTTTTATCAGATTAGAATTTGTCTTTGTTTTTATGATGGTTGTAGTTTGTTGTTCTTAGCCTGCTTTACACCCTGTGTTATCACCAGTTTTACTTACTTATTTACTTATTTAATCCCTTGTTTTATGTTTGGTGTACAGCACTTTGGCCAGCTGTAAAGTTCTTAAAGTGCATTATAAATAAAGTTGGCATGGTATGGTATGGTATGGCATGAATATTGGTTAGGTGAAAGGTATGAAAGAAGTTATTGAGTTTAGTTTGAGCCCTTTAAACAATGAAATAATAATTCAGGAAACTAGCTGGAAATTAAAGTACATGTTTCAGTTTGTATGTCAGTGCTTAACAATATTTCCCTGCAGGTTTTGCATGGACTTTAATGTAAAAAGAAAAAAAAAACATTCTGTTATATTTTGTTCTCTTGAAAAGGGGAGATGTGGTGTTAGTGAATGATAACACATAACAGTTGTGATCTTGAAAGTTGCTTGGAGTGATGAATGCTGGGAAAGTAGTACAGACCAGTGAGCTGGAAGAGGGGGAGGTTCTTGAATGGAATTTAATGTTAACGAGTGTTCATTAAAGGAGTCAACATGTTAGCTCACAGTTCGTGTCACGTGCATCTTTATAAAATATAATACGCAACAACAAGGGGTGGTCTAATAAGTTTTTCCTCGACTGTATGTCTTAGTCTCCATCAAGGTTATTATCGTTAACAAAAACGAACGAAATGACGAAAACTAAAATTGAAAAAACATTTTCGTTAACTGAAATAAATAAAAACTCTAATTAAAAGAAAAAAAACGATAACTAACTGAAACTGAATTGTGAGCTTACAAAACTAACTAAAATTATAAAAATTATATATAAAAATCCCTTCGTTTTCGTCTTTGTCAATGTCAGATTGATATCAAATTGATTTATTTCACTCCAGCAGTTTTAGCTAGCGTTACCATACGACACTTCACAGTCTGTCATGTCTGGTCACTGGTGGTTTCCAGTCGTCTTCTGGTCCCCACTCTACCTGGAACATACAGACTAAAGCTGGGACAAAGCAGCACAGTCCTGTCTGGGATTTACTTTAGTGATGAGTGGAGTGGGTTTTTTTTTGTTTTTTTTTTTGTGGTCACTGTGTGTGTGTGTGTGTGTGTGTGTGTGTGTGTGTGTGAGTGTGAGTGACAGAGACAGACAGGTATTTGAACTAAGCATCCAGGTAAAAAACGGAGAGTTTATCACCATGAAAAGGCCTTCCAAGGCCTTAACTGCACAGTTTAGAAGAGGAGAAAAGAGGAGGATGAAAACTAATCCAATTACAGAGGTATGGAACCTGTTAGAATGTTAAAAAACGTTTGATGTTACTAGCTACAGCTAGCTGAATTAAAATGAAGCAAAGTTGGCTAATAATGGAACTGGAGATGATTAAGAGATGAGAGATCTGCTAAGGTGTGGGTTACTGCTGATGAACTGGGTTATATATGTTTCTAGGTGGTTTATATATGTTTCTATATAGTTTATATATGTTTCTGTCTGGTTTAACTGCTGGTTAGCTGGTTTATGTATGTTTCTATCTGGTTTACTGCTGGCTGCTTTGTGCATATCCTCTCACGCTTTGCACATCTTCACATTGTTTTCATGTAAGTTACGTTGTGTATGGATCACACACACCCCCAACCCGATATAGGGAATTTATACATCATAATGAACATGTGTTTGTCTCTGCTCAGTCAATGAGCCGCCCTAACCCCACCCCCAAATAAAGTGTCCAGGGTAACCCGCTGATTCGCACCTCACTAATTTCTTGAATAGGATGGTGAGGAAAATAAAATATATGAAATAACTAAAACTTATACTAAAACTAATCTAAACTAAACTAAAACTAAGCATTCAGAAAAAAATGATAACTAATAAAAACTAGCAAACATGCTCTAAAAACTAATTAAAACTAACTGAATTAGAAAAAAAAGTCAAAACTAAATAAAACTAAACTATAATTAAAAATCCAAAACTATTATAACCTTGGTCTCCATCAAGAAACATCAGCTCAGTGTTCGAATATCAGAAGTAAGAAGGTGCTATCACAACTAAAGTTATGCCAATGGCTTACAGGATGACCACATCAACCTCCCAGTACAAGACCAAGTAGTCATCACCGAAGCAGAGTGTCCACAATGAAGAGCTAGACAACCCCAGGGCCTGATACTATTCATGTCTAGTAGCCAACTGACTTTTTTTGACCCTCCTTTCTATCCATTTTGTGCCTCTACCCTCTCGTGCTGCCTCTAGTTTTTGACCTCTGCCTTTATTCAAACCCCAGTTCAGTCTAGTGTTTTTGGTACATCTGCTTCTGAGTGATCTGTGGTTTTGACCTCTGCCTACTTTAGTTCCAGCTTTACAGTTTTTGTGCTTCTGCCACTCCTTAAATTATTCTGACTGACCAATTATTATTCTGACAAAGTCTTTGTACTGTACATGGTGTCTGTTTTATTCTGTGTATCCCATTCTTGTGCCTGATCATGACACTGAGTTCATGAAGCTACATCCAGGCCAAAAGATAAATAAAAAATGTAAAAGTTATCGTTGACCAAGTTGTAATGTCTGACAACTTCTACAGTGTCTTCACAATGAAATAAATGTAGGAAAGATGAGTGAAAGTGTACAAGTCACGCACAGCTGCAGACAGTATTGTCTCCTGTGGCCAAAGGAATTATATAAACCAGCTCCACAGGTTTGACTGGATGGCAGAACTGAAGCGTATATAATGACACAACTTTCAGAAACAACACCCAGACAAAAAGACAAAAGCACTTGATGAGTACCTTAGAATCTGATGCTATTGTAACCAAGTAAAAAACAGTAAACAGAACAATAAACAGTTTCTGGTGTTCATAGTTTCATGTGAGAGTGGAGAACAGACTAAACAGACTTTAAGGGATTCAGTGTTCCTTGTGGGAAATTCAAGGGATTGAAGTTTTCCCTAAATTAACACAAATTTCATGAGACTGATGTCATGAAATGGTGTGGTATGTCACACCAGTTCTGATGGCATTTGGCGTGCTATACATACACATTTTTGTTTTTTCATGTGTTATTCAAGGCCATTTGATCACGTATCAGTTTATGTCAAGATCTCCAAGTTACATAACTGTAACATTAACCCTGTGTGTGGTATTTGATGTGGTGTGAACACACAAGTAGAAAGCTTATAATGCAGGGGTGTCAAACATGCGGCCCAGGGGCCAAATCTGGCCCACCAAAGGGTTCAATCCGGCCCCTGGGATGAATTTGTGAAATACAAAAATTACACTGAAAATATTAACAATCAAGGACGTTAAAATAATTTTTGGTCAGTTAATTCTAAAGTGGATCAAAACAGTAAAATACTCTCATAATAAACTATAAATAATGAAAACTGCAAATTTGTCTCTTTGTTTTAGTGTGAAAAATTTAAAATTACACAAAAATGTTCACATTTACAGACTAGTCTTTTACAAAAAAATGTGACTATCTGAAATGTCTTAAGAGAAGTATATGGAATTTTAATAATATTCTCCCTGTTATTTAATGTTTGGTGTATTTGTAGATCCACGGTGATAAGTTGTGATTCACGTGTATAAATGATAAACTAAGGCGTAATATTGTTAACATTGCATTTATTTTACTAAAGATTTTTCAGGTTGTTCATATTTGTTCATGTTATGTTCAAGTACAATTCGTAGTTGTAAACATTTTAATTACGGAATTTTAAGTGTATTTTTGTGTGTATTGTAGGATTTTTGAGCATAATTATGTGTATTTTTGCATGTATTGTAGGATATTTAAGCATATTTAAGTGTATTTTTTATTTTACGGAATTTACTTTTTCACTCAAAAGTTCTTATCCTATTGTTTATATTACTTTACTGGTCCGGCCCACTTTATATCATATTAGGATGGATGTGGCCCCTGAACTAAAATGAGTTTGACACCCCTGTTATAATGCATACAGATAGCACGCTAATTAAAAGTGGCGTGTATATTTACATAAGTCATGATATCACATTAGTATGGCTTAGAGTCTGGTTTTGACAAACTCTATATGTAAAGTGTCATGAGATAACTTTTGATATGATTTGGCACTATATAAATAAAATTTGATTTGATTTGAATTTGATTTAGTATTCACATAGGAGTCTTTGACATTTGTAACTTACTTTGCACAGACTAAATAACAAACCTGGCGTCAGCAATTAAGGTTTGTTTGAATCACAGAGTTTTGTCAGTCTAATATGAAACACAGAAATACATCCCAGAATTTAATACCATCACATAAATACATCTGTTAATTTAGAGGAGATAATATTTTATACTCATTAAACACATGAATGTTAACATTGATGTTACTTCAACATGAGTTCTATTTTTGTTGGTTTTTATTTTGCATTTTAAACCACATTCTTTAGTCAGGGGGAAAAAAATATGTAAAACACGACTCTCATGGAAAGTTAATCTTTCACATATTTGCATAAAAATAAAAAACTCAGATGAAAAGTTTATACTTTGGAACTGATGACAAAATACTTCACGTGTTTACACCAAACCATATGCATTCAGTTTGGAGTTTTCTGTTGCAAATGATGAACAGTTCCAATCTGTGACTGTATTTACATGCACATGAGTGTAAAGGTCATTGTTGGGTTTTTGAAGTATCCTGTTGTACTGTTTGTACATGTAAACGTCATATTCTGACTTCAGTAACCCAGATTAGACTTTAAACCAGTTTTGTTTGAGACACAGAGGTTTGTCTGTCAGTAATGAAAACTAAATCATACTTAGCAGATTAGATGGAGAAAGCAAAAGAAAGCTGACCACTTCAAGGCTGTAGTAAAAAACATTACCTGGATGTAGTTTCTGATGTTTTTACTGTGACCACAGTAGAAAATACCACAGAAAAATGATTGTGGATTAATATTAACCCATAAAGACCCAGTGCAACTTTTATGTCAGTTCCCAAATTAAACCTTAATTAACCTTTCTTAAGTGATTTATCACCATTTATTATGACAATATCTTCTGTATTTTGCATTTTTTCAGTAAACATCAGGTATTTTCTTATATTTAATTTACTGATCATGTAGATGTTCAGGAAAGGTCAGATTAAAATTGACAGTTATTACATTAAAAAGAGAGAAAACTGAAGAAAAAGTGACTTTTTTACTGGTGAGTCAATGTTGTCGAAGATGACGATTAAATGGGTCATATCTGATGACCATAAAAAGATGACAAACTGTATTTTACACCAGTTATTTACATGTATTGATAGGATTAGTGGATCAATAGGTATTAAACATTTTAGATCAGTAGATGGTTTTTGTCAGTGATGGATTTTTGGGTCTTTATGGGTTAAAACCAGTTACTCATGATCTTCACCCTCTCTTCATCCTATGTGGAGTCAGTGACAGATTAACAGCTGGATGACATGTTCACTTGTTCATCCTGTATGTCATTGCTGCTGTAGCTGAACACTAGTAAACAAATCCACACTGTGATGTTGGCATTTATTAATGCTGAGTCTGCTGTGAACCAGATGTTCTCTTTAGTCACAGTACCTTCAAAGTCAGACAGAAGCTACTGAACGGTCTGACTAAATTAATCTTATCATGTACAGGGACATGGGTTTACAGATTTCTTGACACTCCGTATAAACACCATAGCATGAACGTGATCAAAACCAGGAGTGGCCTGATAACCAGAATACTAGTGTGTATGTGAACAGTCTATGGAGGATAAATAAGATATAACTCTCTTATGAGGGGTCATTTCAGCTTTAATGTTTCAACCACAATTGCTCTTGTTCAGACCTCCAGAGGAACATATACAGAGAAACCATCTTAAATACCCAGAATCCCTTGGTATTGACAAGACATGCGATCCTCTCCTTAAAAGTATTTACAAAATGTACAAAAAGTCATAGCATGTTTGGCACACACTTACACAAAGTATACAAGAAACTGTTAGAATTAAAAGAATTCGAATTGAACTACACAGCTGTTATAGATATTACATATTGGCTAAAATTTACTTAGGGGGTCAAATGAGTGGCCATTTTTGTCAAAAAAAAAAAAAAAAGAAGAAGTTATAAGAAATGCATAAAACTGTCTTGAAATAATGCTAATACATTTGTGCACAGACTACTGATATTATTTGCTGGTGGATGGACGTGACATTACCCATGATGCTCTGGTCAGTACCAGTACTTTATTAGTAATAAACTTATATACTTACTATTGCTAATTCTCCTCTTATTCATAAATGTTAGTATTGTGGATGTAAAACAATAACAGCTGACACAAAAACACAAAATGTGGCAGTGGACGGATGTGACATGGTTGTTACAGATCCCATCATACTGATGCTCGGCAGCCATGTCACCGTTTCCACAAATGATCCCTGTGCAAAAACTAGGATCAGAATTATTTATTGTATAGTTTATCATCATACTAAAGAGTAAATAACAATATAGAATTGTTATTTCTTTATAAAAATGCTTATTATTAGAAAACTGTTGATTTAAAAAGTGACGTGTGACATTCTTAATGTATGTATTGGCGTAACATAAGCAGGATGGATCAGCACCATACTCCATATTGAACCTGTAAAAATAAAACGTGATATGTAGTATATAATCTTGTAAGAAAAATTGGGGAATCTAAAAGAATAGAATATTTGTTTTTCAGGTAAATTCAGTTGAAATATAACTTGGCCATTTGTGACATGAAAATATAGCATTAATTGTGATGAAATTGGACATTTTTGAGCTGAAAATGTAGTTCATATGACCATCAACATGTTGCAACAGAACTGAAATCCTGTAAATTTGCAGAACTTGCATTTACCAACACAAAGTTCCTTTGGGGATTCACTTATATTGATTTCTTATGCACAAAGACATAAATAAGACCTCTGAGCAAATTTTAGCCGATATGTGAAGGGTCTATTAGGAGACAGTAACAGAATTATGAAAGACAGCATGATGTGAGGCGTAAACAAAGTCCTTTAAAGGTGGGGTAGGAGATCCTGGAAAAAACAGTCTGAGTAAGCTACATTTTTGAAAATACACAATTCAAAAGTCCAAACCCCTTTCTTCAGACTTCCTCCCGAAGCCACACCTCTAGAACGCGCAGTGCTTGTCCCCCCATCTGCGGATGCTTACCTCATTCATTCCCCTCCACTCCACCACCCCCCCCTTTATGATTCATTTCCCCCCTGCTCTGTGGATCTGTGTGTAACTCTGAATTCAGGTCTGCAGGTGCACCTCCACAGGTGACAAAATGTTTTATTTTTGTGTTAGAGGATTCAGTTAGTTGGTTGCAATTGCAGTGTGAAGGGGATTTTAAGCAATATAGTAAAAAATGCTCCAGGAAAACGTCTCCTACCCCACCTTTAAGTATTAGCACATGAAATACAGTTATATTAATGCCTGTGGATAGACATCAAAGGGTACTGCCAGATAATTATTTCAGATTGTTTTTGTTGTACTTTTATTTAGATTACTATTGATGTCCTTATGGAGCCATCAATAACCATCAATCAATCAACCATCATCAATAACCTCATGTTTGCCATTAAAGTCAGGACTGGTACTTAATGACCATTCAACTGCAGCCTTCAGTTTCTGTTTTTCTGTACATGATTCACTACCAAAACTTCATCAATACCCGGTATAAAACTTGACTTTTTGAGACTGTGCCAGCTTCAAAATAATGCCATACTCGTGTTTCCCACTATGGTTTCCAGTTCTTAACTTTTTGTTCAGGAGTTCCTCCCAGTAGTGACTCCAGTTTCCATCGCTGTCAGCTCCGTAACCAAACACATGGACCTGTAACAAAACAAACAACCCACTCAGCTTTACACAATGGATATTCAAAAACCCTATTGTATGAGTGGAGCACTGATCGAACTAATGCCAGCTGTCAGATTAGTAACCTTAGACAAACTTAAACAAAGCTGACAAGGAGCGTGGATACACAAAAACACCAGAGTTCCACTATGTCTGCATATCTAAACATCATACACAGGTGCATCTCAGTGAATTAGAATATTGTCAAAAAGCTGCTTGATTTCATTAAGTCAGTTCATATAGTGAAACTCAAATATAGATTTGTTACCTACAGGCCGATACCTTTTAAGTGCTTATTTCTTTTCATTTTGGTGATCATAATTTACAGCTACTGAAAACCCAAAATTCAGTATCTCAGAAAATGATCTTACACAGGTGAGTTTCAGTACTTTGTACATGTGCATTCTCACAGCAGATTGAAAGTTTACATACTATTGCACAAATATTCATGCACAGTTGTTTTTTGTACATCCCGACATGTGCGTCGAACATTGTGTTCATAACATTTTGTGTTGTGTGTACACACTCTGTACATGAGGCCCGTGATGAATCTGTGCCCAAAATACTGAATTTGTTCCACAGTCCTCTAAGGTCAGCAGTTGTCCCATTTTCGACCACATTTTTTCTTTCCATTCAACTTTTCATTGATGTGCTTGGATTCAAACCTTGGAGAACAGTCAGTTTCTGTAGCACTGACCCTTTGAGTCCTATGCTCCTTGTGCAGGGTGTGAATGATCATCTTCTGGACAACTGTCCAGTCTGTCTTCCCTATGATTGTGTCGCCGACAGAACCAGACTGAAAGACCATTTAAAGGCTCAGGAAACCTTTGCAGGAGTTTTGAGTAAAGTAGTTGATTAGAATTGACACCATGAGTCTCCAATATTGAACTTTTTCATTTTTCTCAGATACTGAAATTCATTGTTTTTTCATTAGCTCTAATCCATAATCATCAAAAAAACCCAAAAAAACTCTTGATAGATAGTCTGTGTGTATGAATCTATATATGAGTTTGACTTTTTTTTAGTTGATTTACTGCAGTAAATCAACTTTTTACTTTTTACTGGGGTAAATCAACTTTTTAATGATATTAATGATGCTTTTGAAAGTATTCTGCCATGAATTGGCTTCAGAAATTTACAGTTTACCTATTGCATTGGCCCTGTCAGAGCCAAACACCTGAGTTACAAGAGACACTGTGGATTGACCTCAAGAAAGCTTTTCACACCAGACAAGTTAAGAATATGGCTGAGCTAAAGCAGTTCTGTATTGAAGAATGGCCCAGAATTCCCCTTAAATGCTGCTACCGGATAGGCTCGTTTTAGGTTATTGCTGCCAAAGGAGGTTTGACCAATTTTTAAATTGACGGTTTAGTCTAAATATCACATCGACCTGAAAACCATCAAACCTCGGCTTACCTCCTCACACAAGTGGATCGCGAGAACCAAAGTCATGAAGCCAGTGGATGGATATTTGCCCTTCTTCCCAAGCCATATTTCATGGACATACTTCATGAACGATGGATTTACTACCATCACCTGTTATAAATGACATTTAGTCTGTAAACATGATTTGTTGAGTCACTGCAGCTAAAAATGCTAATGGCCTTAAGCTAATACTCACCAAACCTTTTTTTGTAGAATGTTGTCTGTAGGAAACACAATATAATGTAGAAATTAAATCAAATTAACATGACAAGTAACAACAAAACCAACCTAGTCAGGGTTTGGAGGGTATTTTAGGAACAAACCGAAGATGTTAAATGACAACTACATTCTCAAAAATAGAGGTACGAGATCAGAACATTTATGTACCTATAAGTACATTTTTTAAGAATGTTCTCTCAAAAGTACAATATTGGTCTGTAGGAGGCCAGAATTGCACCTGTAGACTATGAAAAAGGGTCCAAAGTTATGTAAAGTACAAATTTGTACTAGAAGGTACCCTGCAGAATTAAAAAATGAGTATACACCATGAGAATAGGCTATAGGCTAGGAGAACTGAACAGTAGGCCTAATTATAGTTAAAACATTAGACTTAGTGCATTATTTATTATATATCATACTGTAATTACTCTATATTATATTTAATAATAATTTGTCTTTTAATTTAATGGCCCAATTAGCTCAATGATAATAGCCTAATGCTTTATTTAGCTTATTAGAACCTCTGATTATTGCCATAATCTCTGTTTTATCAAGTTTTCATTCATACCTCCATGTCTTGATGTCGTAGCTTGCCTATGCCGTTTTTTTTTTTTTTCTCAATAAGGCCGCCAGTTCAAACTTTAAACATCATGGCATTATCAACTATAGGAGAGTTTTCTTTCTATATAAAGTACTTAAGGTACAAAAATGGACCATTTCGAAAGGGTACAGAAATGTCTCTCAAAAAAGTACACCCCCAGCGACAAGCATTTGTACCCTTTTAAGTAAAAGCTGGTACCTCTATTTTTGAGTGTGTTACTTAACTCTTTGTTATTACAATAACATAGAATTTAAAAGTGACATGATTTTGTTTTGGTTTGAAACCACAGACCACAGGTTTACAATGGCTGATGCTAGAATGAACTGCAAATGGATGGAAATGCAAAACAATCAACAACATCTCATTGTAGTGAGCTGAAATTTACATCATTTTTGTTTGTTTTTTTTAAATTTTGAATATACATTTTTATGATGTTGGTAACTTTTCAGACTCCATACATATCTGTGCTCACCGTCCAATAAGTCCTGTCTTTGTAGCCTTGATAATCCACTCAAGGTCCTTTGTCTTAAATGGAAACAGGACAATATGAGTGTCGTTGCTGCTGATGTTACTCGCACTCTCTGGATACATGACACGATGAGTTGTTCTGGTCCCAACGTGCTGTTCATAGCCTTCGGTTTGACCTTTGTTTATCCTAAATACATACATTATATACAGTTTTGCTTCTGACATGGGTTAAAGAGAAATATTTTTACATGATTTTTCCTGTATATTTACCGTATGACTAAATCCTGGTGATCTATTAGCGGTCCATAATGTGCGTCGTTTAAATTACCGCTGTTGCCCACCACGGAACAAGTCCTGCAGCGACCAGAGCTGGGTTCATCTGGAGGGGACGGGAGGAGCTGAAACAGCTTTTCAACTGTCGCTTTATAGTAAGCGTAGTTGCGGCGATCATACTGTAATTTCTGACACCACAATATTTTATGTGAATGAATCCTTCATCTGCCTGCAGGCATTCATGTACAAGAATCTTCAGAGATAATTACAGGGCGTGGTTGTCTCACCTTCCACCAATTAAAATGACGCTCTGAGATATTGTTCTTTGTCGACATAAATGGTTCAACAGATCTGTTAAAATGTGTTATGAACCATGGATCGACATCTGTTGACGTCAAAGTGTCACAGTCACAGGATCTGAAGTTTAGAAGACTGAAGGAAAACTCTGGTCTCGTTTCCATCCATATCAGACAGATGCCAGTGAGAAGCAGCAGAAAAGTTAAGATGTTGTTTTTTGTTGACATGCTGACGGAGATGATCTGTGAAAGGGAAAGAGTTTTAGTGTTAAGATAAAGAGCATTTGTTAAATACTAGGGCTGTCAAAATAATTAATCCATTAACATAATTAATATTATTAAAAATTTTAATGCAATTAACCCATCTGCAGAGCAGAATGACTCTGAATGTCTCTGTCAATGCATTTGGGGCAGTTTGTCCAAGTAGAGTTAGCGTCGCACATGAGCAAATGCTATGGAAGTAAATCTGTCGCATCAGATTTTGAATTATAAAAGTCATTGAATTTCCAGCACTGAATTTTTTTGCACTAAAATTAAGTATCTGAATTTTTTTTTGCACTGAAATTAACTATCCAAATTTTTTGTCTCTCAATTTTACTCACGTTACTATGAATAAAAAAATTCAGAAGCAAAAAATTCGGAAACAAAAAATTCAGATGCAAAATATTCAGAGCACGAAATTGAGATGCAAAAAATTCAGATGTAAAAAATTCAGATCACACATCCAGGACACCAAGGATAAGCAATGATTCAATCTCAAGTCGAACCGACAGCCAGCCAGTCGAGTTACATTAGGTTGGTCATGTGACACCGATCCAGGAAGCTGGTCAGCACTGATGTGTGATCTGAATTTTTTGCACCTGAATTTTTTGTATCTGAATTTTTTTAATTAAATGTAACTGGGACTCAGTATGTAATCATTCCACCTGTTCAAAGGTGATTACTGATGTGTTTGAATAGGAATAAAAAGAAAAATGTGTCTGAAAAGACAATTATTCCAACTTTATGGGCGATAGCGTGTTTAATATCTAAGGTTAGGAAAGTGACTTCTCATTTGTTTAATCAATCGAAAGTTAAAAACATTTGTAAAAGAGCTTCAGTTAATGGTTATCTTGACAAAATGAAAGCCAAAAACCATAGGATTATTTTAACATAAAGAACATAAGCATAATAGGAGAGATACTGGATTAAATAATGGATTATTAATATAGTTACCAATTATTTATTTCAGTTTGAAGCAACATATGGGTTATACGTCTCATACATACAAACATTGTTGCTCTGGCTCCTATTAAAATGCATCATTACCAAATACTTAAATGTAATCTTTATCATTATTTCGTATGATGAAAGGTCATAAATATAGTATAGTATAGTCTATACTACCTGATGACAACAAAAACAATAAATATCCAAATTTTCAATGATTTTTTAAATTTTCCACAGCATCAAAAGTAAATATATTGGTAACACTTTACTTGAAGGTCTAGTTTATAATGCATTAAGCGTATATTCATAAGACATTATATTGCATTTATAGTGCATTATAAAAGTCATTACAACAGTTTATGAGTACATCATGTAAAACAACTTATACCAAGGTTAATAAAGTATTATAAGTGTAGGCCTAATGTATTATAAATTCAGCTTTCATAATGTTTTATACCTCCATACCAAAGTGACAACAGTGTTTGAAGGAAGAATCTCAAGTCCTGGGTTACGTAACACATTCTAACCATCATAACTCTAGCCAGTTATAAAGACACAGAGAACTGCTCTGACATGTAGTTTCTGAAACGGAATAATGCCTTATAAACATCAATAATAAGTTACAGGAGGACTTTAAGAGCTTTTAGTAAAGTGACAACACTGTATAAGGTTATTAGCAATTATATGATATTATAACACAAGTCTGATGACGTATGAGCAGTATCTGCTGGATCTAAGTAAAGTGTAAGTGTTCTTAATAACTTTATTTTTCAAAAACAAAACATTAAAAGAACAGAGACAGTAAATAGAAGGTTTACATGTTGCTTTATACATAAAAAAATAATGTGGCAACTCTAAATCTTTGCTAATTCAAACACATACTTTCTTTTTTTTTTTTTTTTTTTAAATAAATATTAAATCCCTAAAATAGATGGGTATAGGGACCAATGACAAAACCTAAAAAAGGTTCCCCACCTAAAAAAATAAATTCCTTCACACTGCTTTGGTATGGATGTATAAAACATAATGAAAGCTGAATTTATAATACATTATGCCTACACTTATAATACTTTATTAACCTTGGTATACGTTGTTTTACATCATCATAAACTGTTGTAATGACTTTTATAATGCATTATAAATGCATTGTAATGTCTTATGAATGTGCGCTTAATGCATTATAAACTAGACCTTCAAGTAAAGTGTTACCAATATATTTTTTTATTTTATGCCACTTGATAAACCAAGGCTAATGATGTTCATTTTGTCTTCTGTTAATGTAATTATACTTCTTCTCTTTTCTTTTCTTTGTTCTGTAACATCTAAAAACTATACCTTGTCTGAACAAAAAAAAAAAAAAAAGTATAATTCCTTGATAAACCAGCTACACAGGTTTGACTTTGAAACAACACCACAATAAAATGTTAATAGATGTTCTGGCATTCATTGTTCTGTGTGAGTGGGAAACAGTTTAAACAGATTCCAAGTCATTCAGTCACATATCACTGCTTTGATATATGTCTTGTGGGAGTGACAAGGACTTGATGTTTTGCCAAATTAACACAAATTGTGACTTGGATTTAGCTCTATATTAATTTTGTTATTGTTGAACATATGCCATTTGTGACAGAGAATTCTTCTGATGAGCTTCTAAATTTTTGTATTTTCATTTTCTGATCAAAAAATTCAATTAAATAAACAAATAAACAGATGCTTTTTCAGATTGGTTTGATGCTTTCATCGGAAATTTTTGATAGTTTCATTGTGATTTGTGATTTAGTGATTTATTCTGAACATGCAATGAAATTTAACATATATGCACTAGCAAAACATACATAACAATACAAATATCAAGAATCATAACAATCTTAGAAGAAAAGCACAATAGTTCTAGTTACATGCCCGAAAAGACAGTTCTAAACGGTAGTTGCATTGTTCTTGTTTTTTCTTTAGTTGCTTGGTGGTGAACAAGCTGAACAGCATTAGTTTTGTAATGAAATGAATCACTGATCATCATCATCATCACTAGTAACAAATCAGAAGAATTATTTTAAAATGAAAAATAATGAAATAAAAAGTATACGTACCTCATGGATAAGTAAGGGGTATTTCCAAAGTGCACAGGTAGGTCTGTCAGTGTAGATGAACAACAGCAGTGACAGGCATTTGCACTGAAATACAAGTGGGGTTGGTTCAGTGGGTGGGGCTAAAGATGTGTTTTTCAGCTGTGACACACATTTTTCACAAAAGACCAGTATCACTGTCATTGTCAGTAGGATTCCATCGTCGTGGTACGTAGTGGTACTGATCTCTTATGTCATATTTGGTAAAATATGACTCAGAATGTTCAGTTGGACAACTTTCAGTGTTGATTATGGAGCAAATTTAGCGCTGCATCATTTGTGCCCAACAATACTTACATAACATGACAACAAAGTATTTATTACATCGCCACGCAAAAGGTATTGTTTTCGGTACTTATATTCTTCCAGAGTTGCATGAACTTTTTTTACTGGGATCTTGTATTGATGATGAAGAGTCAGACCACTGTGTAATCTTGACCATTCTGTATGGGGTTCAGTTCAGTTGTTTATCTGTGATGTAAGTTCTTACTTCTGGTTATGTCCCCCAGGAGGTATTGTGATCGCTTTGCTTTGTGTGTTTGTGTGTTTACGTGTGTGCGTGTTTGTTTGTTTGTTAGCAAGATAACTCAAAAAGTACTGGATGGATTTTCATGAAATTTTCATTAAATGTTGATACTGGCACAGGGAAGAAATGATTAAATTTGGGTGGTGTTGGGGGGGGCACTGATCTGCCTTGGCGGAGGTCTGTGCTCTCCGAGTGCTTTTCTTGTTTTACTTTTGTTTATTATTACCTTCCCCCAGGAAGTATTGTGATCGCTTTGCTTTGTGTGTTTGTGTGTTTACGTGTGTGCGTGTTTGTTTGTTTGTTAGCAAGATAACTCAAAAAGTAATGGACGGATTTTCATGAAATTTTCAGGAAATGTTGATACTGGCACATGGAACAAATGATTAAATTTGGGTGGGGGGTGGGGGGGCACGGGGGCCCACTGATCTGCCTTGGCGGAAGTCTGCGCTCTCCAAGTGCTTTTCTTGTTCTATATTAAATCTGCTGTAGTGCTGTGTCCCTGAGTTCATAAAACACATTAAGGTGTTTGGTTCCTATTAAAATACAAGCCTGAGGGTACTGTGCAGGTTATTAGCTGTTCTTGGACAGATATCAAACACTCACTCACACACACACACACCTACACACACACACACACACACACACACACACACACACACACACACACACACACACACACACACACACACACACACACTGTTAGGATTCTACTTACAAATCTGATTCCTGTTCTCTGTCCCCACGTTCTTTAGATAGGTTATTACCTTGATCATAAAACAGACTTAAAACAGGATTTAAGTGTAACTAGAAAACCATTTAGAGAGCGCAGCCCCCCCCACACACACACACACACCAAATCACCACCAAAATGTAATCATTTGTTCCTTGTGCTAGTATCAACATTTCCTGAAAATGTCATCCAAATCTGCCCATAACTTTCTGAGTCATCTTGCTAACAGACAGACGGACAGACAGACAGACAGACCCCAATGAAAACATTACCTCTGCCATTACACTTGGCGGAAGTTATGAAGATTAATCAAACTTACACAGATCTGTGGTCTCCCAAGGTTAGACAGAATCAGTTTTCCAGGCCTACAGACATAAAAGTCTCCAAACATAGAACCCATCTCTCTGGCTCAATGTCCTCAAGAGTCCAGAGAAAAACCTTTTTTCCTCATCCTTTATAGTCATACATGGGGTGCTGTCTCTTTCTGGCCTCAACCAATAACAGTGCGAATCCCCCACTTTACAGCTGTCTATTATATTCTCACCCCCACCTCTTAAAGTCTTCTCCTCTATAATAAAACTATACAACAATAAACATTCCACACTCCTAAAAACTAAACTAACCCATCTGTGTCCCTTTGTCTGCGTTTTCCATTCTACCCCTTAAAGCCTGTGACCTTCTAATATTAATACATCACACAACTCCAAACTAATCAGCTAAAGACAGACATGATAACTGTAACATATCACATTCATAACTGTAACATATCACATTCATAACTGTAACATATCACATTCATAACTGTAACATATCACATTCATAACTATAACATATCACATTCATAACTGTATCACATTCATAACTATAACATATCACATTCATAACTGTATCACATTCATAACTATAACATATCACATTCATAACTGTAACATATCACATTCATAACTATAACATATCACATTCATAACTGTATCACATTCATAACTATATCACATTCATAACTATAACATATCACATTCATAACTGTAACATATCACATTCATAACTGTAACATATCACATTCATAACTATAACATATCACATATGTTACTAATAGGCTTACTATTATTTCGACAACTAAAGTCTTTGTACTGTACACGGTGTCTCTTTTATTCTGTGTATCCCATTCTTGTGCCTGGTCATGACACTGAGTTTATGAAGCCACATCCAGGCCAAAGGATAAATTAAAAAAAATCTAAAAGTTGTCACTGTCCAAGTTGTAATGTCTGACCTCTTCTACAGTCTATTCTAAATGAAAGAAATGTCAGAAAGATGAGTGAAAGTGTACAAGTCACACACAGCTGCAGACAGTACTGTCTCCAGTGAACATAGGATTTATTATAAACCAGGTTTGACTTGATGGCACAACTGAATGAGTTTTGAGCAGAGTCCTATAGAGAGAGTTATGACATGCTTTGATGTCACCACTCCGGTGATCACGCGGTTGACGTAAGCCTGAACTGTTCCAAATGAACTGAGCGCTGTCAGGTTCTTCTATGGGACAGACAGCAGTGAGCATGGTAAATCTGAAAATAAACCACACACAGCCGGAGTTGCACTACTGTATGTACTGTCGTGTCACTTATGCTTTTGAGTAGTGGGGTTGACCACTGAAAGGACTGCATTTATTACTTTGAAAACATAAATTTTGGGGGAAAGGTTGGTGTTAGCTTGGTAGGCTACTTACATGAGTGTCAGGAATCTGTGCCTGTGTGACTCTCGGCTCCTCCTTTGTCATAATCATTATCATCATCAGACTCACCTGCTGGCGCTGCGTGGCTGCAGCCAATTACTATTGGCCTATTTAAGAATTAGGTTTGCAGCCATGCAGCGCTGGTCCATTTCTCCTCACTCCTTTCCATAGCCCGGACAATTATCCATATTCATCCACGGACTCTGACCCAGGTGTTGTATGGGTTTTTTTTGGACTCTGTTTTCTGATTTAGTTTTTGTGTTAGGTTTTTGTTGTGTTGTTTTCAGATTTTGTTAAATAAACTTGTTATTTTTTTTTCCCTTCAGTACTGAGCTTTTGAGTCCTTTCTTTTCCCCACTGTGACAATGAGTGGTGCTAACTTTACAAGTTCATTCATTCTGCAGTTGTATTGTACTCGTAAGGCACAGGTGTCCAACATGTGACAACTCCAAATGTTTCTCTTTGTAAATGTAAATATTTTCATGTATTTACACTAAAACAAAGTATAATCTGGTTGTTTTTCATAGTGGGGCTTGGCCACATATGTGCTGTTAGTATCTAGTTAAAATATGGATATATGAGTATATTATTACTATATAGGACAGTATAGAATATAAATGTATTTATATTATATATGTATATGTGTTTCTGTCTGTTTTTGTTCTTTTTAGTTTTTATTAAAATATGGTGTTAATATCTGGTAGGATAAGTAGAAAATGGGTATTATCATATTAGTGTATACAGGAAAAAGGATATGTGATATTGTTATACAACTATTATTGTTATTGCTGTTTTTATTATTATTATTATTATTATTATTATTATTATTATTATTATTATATTGATATTCATACAAAATAATAATTGCTATATAGTAATCATAAGGAATAGAAATTGGGGGTAGGAGTATATACATTTTTACTTCTTCCTACTCCTTTTCGAGCATGTATAATTCCATTTCAATTGTTTTATTTATATTATTATTATTATTATTATTATTATTATTATTATTATTATTTTATTTTTTTATTATTATTATTATTCATTATTATTATTACTATTATTTTTTTATTATTATTTTTTCGTGGTTTATTTGCTTAGCAATCATTTATGTACCAGTACTTATATTTTGTGGGTTGATTTTTGTTTTTTTTTTTTCACTGTCTACATGTTCAAAATAAAGATTTCATTCATTCATTCATTCATTCATTTTGCAAAAAATGTGAATAATCTGAACAAATATGAACAACCTGAAATGTCTTAAGAGAAGTAAGTACAATTTTAACAATATTCTGCCTGTTACTAAATGTTTTGTGTATTTGTAGATCCAGTGTGATCTGTAAGTTCTAATGTACATGTGTAAATGATAAACTGAGGCAGAATATTGTTAAAATTGCACTTGTTTTTTCAGTTTATTCATGTTATTCACATCTTTTAAAAGGATAGTTTGTAGATGTACACCTTTTCATAATGTAAATTTACTTTTTTCACTCTAAAACATAGATAAAAGTTTGGAGTTGACATTATTTATATATTATTATGTTATTATTTCACTGCAGATCCAATTTAGCTGAATGTGGCCTCTGAACTAAAATGAGTTTGACACCCCTGTCGTAAGGAGATAGACAATTTATCATTTTTAAGTTTTATTATTATAGGACTGTGGTACAAGCAGAAAACAGTGGTTGTCTGTGAATACTGTGTCTGCCAAGCTCTGCTCTGATAACACACACAATACAAAGACAGATCTCATATTAACCCTTACACGTCCATGCGCAAAAGACTTTTATTTTGCACAATTCCAATTAGTGTTGTTCACTGAAACATGAAAACTGACCCAGGACACTGGTGTCAACCAAGGGAGAATTCCATGGTCAATAAACACATATGACCAGATTCTCAAAATGTCTTTTCGTTTTGGTTCTTTGTTGTTTTTTTTGAGTCTACTTTTTTCTGATACACCCTGTTGTATCCACATTAGTAATACCTCCTCTGTCATCACCATGTTTGTTATGATCTAATTTCTTCTTCTTCCTCTTCTCAAAAAACTTTAGTCTTGTTTGTGACGTTTGTCCAGTATGTTAATTAAGAGCAGTGCCCTGGACTGATTGATAAACGCTAATTCCAACGCAATGGATGCATCTGAGGCAGTGACACACGTACCTATTTACGTATATAAAGCGAGCATAAATGCCTAAAAAGCCTTGAACAGACTTTGAGTGATTCAGTCACATGTCACTGCTTTGACATGTTCCTTGTGTGAAATAAGGAATTGATATTTTCCCCAAATTAACACACATTTTGGCCTGGATTTAGCTGCATATAAATTTTGTTATTTTAGAACATATGCCATTTATGACAGAGAATGCATTATTTTAATATGATAACAGCTAAATGATGAAATCGCACAGAATCAAATTTAATGGTTTGGAGAGATTTTATTAAAGGCAAAAAAACATGCGGTATTGGCAATATTAATATTTATGCACCTCATGTATTTTCTATTTGTTTTATACATTAAAAAAACTCCTTCTTTGATTGAACTTCAACAATTAGTCCAGTTCATCTGTGCTGTGCTGTGTTCATCTGACTTTGTGCTGTTGACCTTCACAAATACTGTGGCGATAACTGTGTCTTGTTTAGTCTGTGCTCTTACATGTAAAAATCTAATTTTTTACTTATTTTATTTGTTTTATTGACTGACAGTTCTAAACATTACTAACATGGTGGTTATTTTTTTCTTAAGTTGTTATGCAGTGAAGAAGCTGAATAGCATTAATGTGATGAAAAGTAAATGAAAAATAATGAAACTCAAAATATACTTACGTCCTTGTCTGATATTCCACAAGAACAGCGGGTAGGTCTGTCCATGCCGACGAACAAAGATGTGCAATTGCATGACTGTGATGATGTACATTTGCAATGTAAAACACAACTGGCATGTGTTCAGTGGGATGGGCTGAAGGTGTGATCTTCAGGTGCGGTAGATACCGTGTGTGTGTGTGTGTGTGTTTGGTGGTGGGGGTGTACTAAGTTTTAAGCACTCTGTGTTACATTTCACTGTATGAGAAGTGCCATATAAAAATGACTGATTGATTTACATACATAAACATTACCCATTGCAGGAATGTTACCATTCTGGCTCATTTAATTAGGACAGATATGAATGTAGCTGTAGCTGCATTCCGTGCGTTTACATGACAACTTTTATTCCTGGTTTAATCTTATTAAAGGTTAGATCCTATTTCAGATGCCCAGGTAAACACTTTATTCCAGTTGAAAAAGAATAGTCTGGATTAAATTTAAACCTGAATAAAGTCACTGGTTTTATCCCCTTTTAATTCTGGTCTAAATTCTTCCTCGGACATGTAAACCCTTTATTCCGTTTGGACTTTATTCCTTCCATTCTGCACATGCTCGTTGTCTTGTCCTGTTGTGATGACGCACACATTCTGCGCTGGTGGAAGAATATGCAATACAGTCTAGTCTTACCAAACCGTTCCAGTGGGCTATTCTGATGGGATCTACCAGCCTGGAAAACCCTGAAGGAAGAGTTCACCACTTGTTTTTTATTCATTCATTTGTCATGCACTAATGAGTTCAATAAGTTGGCAAATCAGTTTACACTGCAGTGCACCAACTGCCTTGTTCTTGCAGCCCTTCTGTTAGCTTAGCTTAGCCTAGCTTAGCATAATGGCTTCATTCCTATGGTCAGACGTAGCTAGGCTTTTACAGGTGATTTGTAGTATTTTAAGAGTGATTTTGTGAAATTCAGTTCTCCCTAATCATTCCTTTAGTCCGGTGGCATCAATATGATCACAAATTGATGCTCAAATCATGGCAATGTGACTTACTGCAGGAATAAAATCTTGGGAAATAAAAACTAATGCAAAGCTAAAACGGTAAAGCAAAGCTAATTTAACGCATGCATCCCTTCCAACAAAAAGATTTTCCAACTTCCGTCAACACAACAGTCCCAAGATTGTATGAGTGCAGGAAGTCGCAGATCTAAAGAAATAATTAGGGAGAATCAGATTTCACAAAATCACTTACAAAAGACTACAAATCACCTTTAAAAAACTGGCTATGTGTGACCATGGAAATGCAGTGACTATGCTAAGCTAAGCTAACAGAAGGACTGCGAGAACAAGGCAGTGCAAACCCTTTAGCTCACTTATCTACCTCATTAATACCTCATGTAAACCTTTATTGGGATTTAACATTTCCATGTAAATAGTTCCGAATTAATTTCTTCTGGAAAAGTAAATCGGATTTAAAAAACATCATGTAACCGTACCCATTGTAGCTGCGATGATCCCGATGCAGTTATATTTGAATGAATGGATCCACGCCTGGACCACGCCTGATGCCTGTCACTGACTTACATTGGTATCCCATCACGGAATTTTTGGCGATTCTGTGATACCACCACAGATTTGGAGGTAGGGGTCCGTGGTCATTACACAGAATTCTGTCAGACCAGGTTGATGGAAGTGATGACAGAAGTTGAGGTGCTTGCCATTTTAGCAGGTTGTGGAAATGAAGTATTCAAAAATCACGAAAGATACCGCCATGGCTTTTTGTCCCAAAGTGCTAGCCATTAGATTGCGCTGTCTTTGCACTTATTCCGGTATTTGCTGCCACCTAGAGTAGGGGAGTTACACAATGTTCCTTTAAGTAAAAATAATAATGTATGCTTTTGATTTTACTCCGTTACATTTTGCAGCAGTTATCTGGACTTTCTACTCCACTACATTTCTACAATTTATGCCGTTACACAATTTCCATAAAATTTTGCATGATAAAATAGTTCTCCTACTGACTGCATTGTGGCGTTGTCTTACCATTGCATCAGGTGGTTCTATTACCTCCAATGATAGCAGAGCGTGTGTTTGCCAGCTGAATCTCTGTTTCAATTTGTGAGGAAAATGCAGATGTCAGACTAATAATGTGAAATCAATGGTGTTAAAAGACAAGTAAAAACAAACTTATGAGACAATATATAAAAACTGAATTTTTTGGCAAAAGCATCATTAGGTTTGGTGCGCGTTCTGTGTTGGAAGGAACTGTAAAAATGGGCTTTTAAAGGAACGTAACAGCAACGGAAAAGAGGCGGCAAAAGAATTAGCAAACTTGCATATTTACCATTTTTTGAGTGTATAATTAGTGTGTAGTGCAGTGTGAGTCTGTAGTGTAGTTGGGTTTTTGTTTTGTGCGTCTGAAAAATGTTGTGCTTTTACTGCTCTGAACAGAGCCCAGTGTTTTGAATAGTTTTGCAAGTAAATACATGATTTATAGATATATCATGTCTTAATTGGTTTAACTTAATAGTACATTAGTGGGTAATACCAAGTAGATAAGTTCTCATCCACAGAATGATAAATTAACCCTTTCATGCATGAATTATGATAATCTTAGTCAATTTTTTTTTTTCTTGAGTGATTTTATTCCTCTTTAGGCATGAAAAAAAAACAACGCAATTGAAATTTTTTAATGAACCAATTTTTCATGGAGTTACAAAAATGTCCACTCATTTGGACACCATGCATTTAATTTCTGAAGCAAAGAAACTCATCACCAGAAAGTGATATGTGTGAAAACTATGAAATAAAAACATTTTTAATGCAGCTAATCTGATGTTTTCTCACATTTTAACCCACTCTAATACTAGTTATTACTCCACTTCATGGAGATAATTTGCAAAAAAAAAGTTTTCATTTAACAAAACTGTTAATTACAGTCTAATAACAACTAGCAACTGATTTACACTAAAACATATTATACAGGTTTATCAAGAAAAGCAAAGTTACAGTACTAGTATGGATTGCAGTGTTTGTGATGATGTGTCCATTGTGTTAAAACAACAAAACCCATGAATATACAAGAGAACAGTTGTAGAATAGCTGTCCATTGTAGTGACCACTATGCATGAAAGGGTTAAAGTACGCACAGTATTGTAAAGAGTACGCACAATAAGTACACCAGCCTTTAAAATACACATCAACTGTATAGTTGGTTGTAATTATGACATCAGTGACATGGGCAGAGGCATCAGTCAGTATATCTGCATTCTTTATCAAAATGACACAGCTCAGACATTTAGACAACTTATTGCATGAGTATGTTTACTTAAGTATATATTTTGCAGGATATTTGTATTTTTACTTAAAGCTGCGTATGATGTTCGTCACCAATTTTTCATCAAATCTGTAAAATCCAAGTGATAGCCTACAGTAAGTATCATGAATCCATTAGTCTTTCCGTTATTACGTACCTGAATCCCTCCCTTCACGGTGAACAACTTTGAAGTGTACTCCACCCCAAACCAAACCAAACCCTGTGTGGAATTCATTTAGGTTTCGGTTTGGACCCCCCCCACCCCCAGGGGCAACTGGGTGGGTGAGGGGGCTTTGTTCAAAAAACCACTGTCCTCCAGGGACTAACTCCTTTTTGGAGCCAGCCCCTGGTGTACGTTCATGTTACTACAGATTTTGATACTTTCACATTGTTTTTACTGCCCTGGACGTCTCTGCTCAGATGTCTTACTCTTCAATTATTATTATTATTATTATTATTATTATTATTATTATTATTATTATTATTATTATTAATAATAATAATAATAATAATAATAATAATAATAATAATATGACAGTGACAATGGTTGATTTAAAGTTGTGAATCCTGATTTCATCCATGACTTTACACTCAACACTTTCTCCAATGTCACCTCAGTCCTGCCCCACTGTTTTTTCCAGCGTATTCACTGTACTAGAACCATATACTGTACTTACCAGGAACAAATCACCTTCTCCATTCTGCAACCACAGTTCTCTATTCTCCTGAATGTCTTCCTGCTTTTGTCATTTCAGTCCAGACCATTACTTGTTTCTGTCCCCTGGTGGTTGTGTTTTTGTTGGTTGTGTAAAATACAATAAATAGAATAACATGTATTATATGAAGGAGAAAATATCAAACACAGACATACATCCCAGAATTTAAATCCATCACATAACTAAATATTTTAATATAGACTGAGTAGCTAATATTTTATTCTCAATAAACATTGATGTTGCTTCAACATGAGTCCATTAGTTCTTTTTTGTAGGTATTTATTTTGCATTTTGAATCACATTCTGTAGTCAGGAAGAGATTAAGATTATTATAACAGATTAAGGTAATTTTCATGTATTTATATAAAAATAAAAAATAAAAAAAATCAGACGTAATGTATATACACTGGAACTGTGCAAAGACTAAATAACAAACCTGGTGTCAGCAATTAAGGTTCGAAACACAGTTTTCATTAATGAAAATTAAGCATACTTGGCAGATTGGACGGCAAAAGCATAGGAAAGCTGACCACTTCAAGTCTGTAGAAAAAGACCTGGATGTCAGTTTCCCCATAAGGAAAAGTGCAACAGTTGAAGTTAATGTAGGAAATATGGAAGAAAAATGACTGTGGATTAATATTAAAACCAGTTATCCATGATCTTCCCCCTGCTCCTCATCCTATGACAGAAGTAGTGACAGAAAAACAGCTGGACGACATGTTCACCTGTTTATCCTGTATGTCATTGCTGCAGTAGATGAATACTAGTAAACAAATCCACACTGTGATGTTTGCATATGTCACAGTAGAGATTGAAATCCAGTAGGATTACAAATCCTACTAGGACAGATTGAAATTTTAGTTTGTCCTAGGACAAACTGAAATCCTACAAGAAATTAGGATCTGAAGATTGGAATTCCAATCTGTCCTAGGAGAATTTACAATCCTACTAGGACAGATTGTAATTCTATTTGGAAGTGGGATCTGAAGATTGGAATTTCGGTCTGTCCTACGATTTCGCCATCACCATTCCAGCTGAATTATTTTCATATCTTAGATACAGTATATGGCCCTTAGGTCAATACACATTGTAACCAGGATGCCAGCTGTCCTATCTGGTCCAACCTTATTCAATGGCCGTTTGTAACTGTCATTGGTATGTAAATGAGACACATTTGTATTCAGAAATCGGTAGAATTTGAAAAACGTACCTGTAAACAACCAGTTGCCATGGCAACATACAATTTTATTATTATCTAATTGTTGCCAAGCCATTCAGAAAATGTACGATGTTAAAGTTGGCATTGGCATTCAGTTATTAAACTCTAATTAACAGTTTGTTTTTTTTTTGTTTTTTTTTTAAACAAAGAGTTTTTCTTTTGTTTGTTTGTTAGCTTTTTTTTTTTTTTAATATTATCTCCATGCAGGTATTGTTAAAATGTGAGAAAACATCAGATTAGCAGCATTAAAAATGTTTTTATCTCATAGTTTTCACACAGTATATCAGTAAAAATGTTTCTTTGCTTCTAAAATTAAACACATGATTTTGTAACTCCATGAAAAATAGGTTCATAGAAGAAACTCAATCACATTGTTTTTTTTTTTTTATGCCTACAGAGGAATAAAAACACAGGAAAAAAAAAATCTTGATTAAGGTTCTCATAATTCATGCATGAAAGGGTTAATATTCCTGAGTCAGTCCTGAGTGTCAAAAATAAAATAATTACGTCCTGCTTCACAAAAATGAGGTAGAACAGGCCATCTGTTTTGAGGCTATTACAGCCTTTATGTTCATTATTAGTGCTGCAGCAGAAACCATTTTCAAATGTTTTGCACTGGAAAAGTGTCTCCAGTGTCTTTTTTCTCATGTGTTCCAACAAACAGCTGCATGGGTTATAAAATAGTATGACCAGCTTTCATGTAGGACATCAGGGGACTGGTTTGCTCTGTGTTTTAGATTTTTTTTTTTTTGCCAGCAAATGAGTTGCATTTTTTATCATCTTGCAGGATTTTTTTCTGAGGCTTGTGGTTAGTTTACCTTCTGTGGATGCACAAGCTGATGATGTTGGATGTCGCATATTACATCGATACCTGTGTCAAGTTACAATCAAGGTTATAATAGTTTTGGATTTTTACCTCCGCCAAGGAGGTTATGTTTTTGCCAGGGTTTGTTTGTTTGTTTGTTTGTTTGTTTGTCTGTCTGTTAGTGTGCAACATAACTCAAAAAGTTATGGACAGATTTGGATGAAATTTTCAGGGTTTGTTGGAAATGGGATAAGGAAGAAATGATTAAATTTTGGTGGTGATCGGGGGTGGGGGGGCCCACGGGGGGGGCCACTGATCAGCCTTGGCGGAGGTCTGCGCTCTCCGAGTGCTTCTAGTTTTAGTTTACTTTCAGTATTAATTTTAGTTTTGTCATATCTTTTCTCTTTTTCACCATCGTATTCAAATAAATCCCAGACAGGACTCTGCTGCTTTCTCCCAACTTTAGTCTCTATGTTTCCAGGTAGAGTGGGGACCAGAAGACAACTGGAAATCACAAGTGACCACAAGTGACGGACCGTCAAGTGTCATATGGTACCGCTAGCTAAAATTGCTAGAGTGAAATAAATCGATTTCCTATCAATCCAACGTTGACAAAGATGAAAATGAAGAGAATTTCATCCATCATTTTTATATGTTCTAGTTAGTTTTGTAAACACACAATACAGTTTCAGTCAGTTATCATTTTTTCTTTTAATTATAGTTTTTATTTATTTCAGTTAACGAAAATGTTTTTTCAATTCTAGTTTTCGTCATTTCGTTAGTTTTTGTTAACGATAATAACCTTGGTTACAATGCAATATCTTTTAAACTTTATGCGTAAAAATGTGGGGATTTTGCTATTTCCTTGATTATGTATTGAGTTATGCAATCATGTAATCATGTTTTTCTGGAGGGACTGATTAATGCTGAGTCTGCTGTGAACCAGATGTTCTCTTTAGTGGAGTACCTTGAAAGTCAGGCAGAAGCTGGAAGGTCTGACTAAATTAATCTGACGTACAGGGACATGGGTTTCCAGGTTTCTCGACACTCCAATTAAATGTCATAGCATGAACATGATTAAAACCAGGAGCAGGCTGCTAACCAGGATACTAGTGTGCATGTGTGTTTTTAGAAACTAAAGTCATAGCATATTTGACACATAGTTATACAAAATGTACAAGAAACTGTAAACAATAGACCCAATACTTAGGGCAGGGCTGTCAAACTCATTTTCTTTCAGGGGCCACATTCAGCTCATTTTGATCTCCAGTGGGCCGGACCAGTCAAATAATAGCAGAATAGCCTAGAAATAAATACAACTCCAAATTTTTTATATGCAAAAAATAACATTAAATTGTGAAAACATTTATATTTTTCAAACTATCCAAAAAAAAAGATGTGAATAACCTGAAAAAAACTGAAATTTCTGAAGAAAAATAAGTACAATTTTATTAATATTATGCCTCAACTTATGATTAATACATGTGTGTGTAGATCTACCAAGACACAAAACAGGCAGAATATTATTAAAATTACACTTATTTTTCTTTAGACATTCCAGGTTGTTCATATTTGTTCAGGTTATTGACATTTTATTATCAAAGGATATCAGAATTTAATGTTCTTTGCAATAAATCAAAGAGAAAAAATTGGTGTTGCCTAGGGATGTAATGATTACCGGTATAACGATAAACCGCGGTAAAATTGCAGACGGTTAGTATTACTGTTTAAATTCTAATTATCATGATAACTGTGTTTGAATACCACACTTTTAGGGGAAAAAAACCTTGTGTAAAACTATGCTTTCATGTCAAATATTTGAGTATAGTTTTAATTTATTGCAATTTTAATGTTCTATACCTAATATTTGGAACCAATATTCACTTTTAAAGTGTTTGAAAAGGTTTGTTAGGCATCTGTGTGTTATTTATGCAATAAATTTTATAAATTTTTCAAATCGGATTTTATTTTTTTTGTGTGTTTTTTGTCCTTTTATGTTTTTATAGTAGGTTAAAGTGAAAAAATAATAGGCAGATGATATAGATGAAGTTGTGCTGAAAAAAAAAGATACCAAACATGGGTATAGTAAACATTTGCATATATATAGTATATAAAGACAAATTCAAAAGTACTGAAAAATAGCCAAAATAGGCTCAGACTACTAAGGGTTAATATTTGAATGTTTCTGCCAACAGAAAGTACATTGTGCCTATTATTATTATTATTATTATTATTATTATTATTATTATTATTATTATTATTATTATTATTATTATTTTTAATACAACTTGGTTAAATTATTTCAGTGTGTATATAAGTACTTTTTGAACATTTTGAGCACAATTTCAACAATACTGTGATAATAATGATAACCGTGATAATTTTGGTCACAATAACTGTGATATGAAATTTTCATATTGTTACATCCCTAGTGTTGTCATTATTTATAGGCATGATATCATTTTTTTTTTTTTTTCAAATTAAACCAAGAAGAAAATTTGGAGTCATTATTCCTAGGTTATTATGCTATTATTTTTGAGTTTGATGCCTTTGACTGTTAACATCTTCAGGGTAATTTTTGCATTTTGCACTTTGTAAATTCATCCCGCGGGCCAGACTGGACCCTATAGTGGGCCGGTTTTGGCCCCCGGGCCACATGTTTGACACCTGCGACTTAGGGTCTCACATAAGAATTGAACTACACAGCCGTCATCCATATTGCATGTATGAAGTATCTATTAGGACACAGTAACAGCATTATGAGAGACAGCACTATGTGAGGCATGAACCAAGTCATTTAAGTAAATATTAGCAGGGTACGATTTGTTGGGGGGGGTGGGTGAGATCAACCCCCCCATCTGGTTTTTACATTCCTACTTCTGCTGAATGAATTTCATCCTCGGGGGGTCAACCCTGTCTATGATTAACCCTTTCATGCATGAATTATAAGAACCTTAATCAAGATTTTTTTTCCTGAGTGTTTTTATTCCTTTTTAGTTATTAAATTTTATTTTTTTTTATGAACGTGTTTTTCATGGATTAACAAAAATATCCACTCAGCTGGACACCATGCGTTTAATTTTTGAAGCAAAGAAACATGCATTTACTGTCATACTGTGTGAAAACTATGAAATAAATGTTTTTTTTTAATGTCGCTAATCTGATCTTTTCTCACATTTTAACATACTATAATAGTAGTTATTACTCACTCAAATAATATGCAAAAAACAACAAAGCACTACAACTTTTTTTTTTTTTAACTGTTAATTACAGTCCAATAACAATTAGCAATTGATTTACACTCAAATATGTAGATCAGGTAGATCAGGTTTCTCAAGAGCTGCAAAGTTACAGTAACGGTATGAATTGCAGTGTATTATGGGATGGTGCATAAGTGTCTACTGTATTGGTTGATATGCAAGTAAAACAACAAAACCCATGAATATACAAAAGAGCAGCTGTAGAGTAACTGTCCTCTGCAGTGACTGCTATGCATGAAAGGGTTAAAAACCAATTGAATTTTTTTTCATGTATAACCTACATTACTGGCACTAACTTTTTCCTGAATCGAAATGTTGACAGTCTCGGAATTCGCGAATGTCCCCATGCACATAAATACATTGTATACCTTACCTATCTGTCTCTGTATATATCAGTCTCTCTCTCTCTCTCTCTCTCTCTCTCTCTCTCTCTCTCTCTCTCTCTCTTTCTGTGTCTGTGCGTCTCTCTCAAATGTCACTCACCAGTAGGGATTTAATGATATGAAAATTTCATGTCATGGTTATTGTGACCAAAATTATCACGGTTATCATTATTATCGTGGTATTGTTGAAATATACTCAAAATGTTCAAAAAGTACTTATATGCACACTAAAATAATGTAACCAAGTTGTATTTTGAAAAAAAAAAAACAATAAAATAACAGGCACAATGTACCTTCTGTGGCAGAAACATTCAAATATTAACATGGAAACATCAAACATACAAATGTGCATTAAAGATTGCACCTTATGGCCAGAGATATCGGCATTAGGGGTGGGAACTGAAAGGATTTTATCAATATCAATGCCATTGTCGATTCTTTTTACCAGTCCAATTCCTTATCAATTCTCCTATCGATTCCTGAGTGGTTTTTGAGTGGAAAAAAAAAGGAGTTGGACAGGTCATAGTGGCGCTTGTTTGACCATTTACATATCAAGTTTTCTCATTTTCTAAGTGCGGTAATTGAACACGGTTATCATGATGATTAGAATTTAAAAGGTAATACTAACCATTGGAAATTTTTACCGTGGTTTATCATTACATCCCTACTCACTAGTTCAAAAAACTCTTGCTGCTGAGGTATCAGACATCCCTTTGCTTCTGAAAGAGTTTTGAGAATATACATGCCATGGAGTCCGATGAGACAATCTCCACAAAATGTTATCTGCCGTCTCCACACTCTCCGTGTCAATAGTAGAGTGTGAACATGGATTTAGTTCCATGAATCACCTCCTCACTGATGAGTGCAACAGAATGAATTGTCAATAAACAGTCTTCTCTTTATTGCTGTTGATGGGCCAGTTCGTTACCTGCTCAGAAGTTTGCAGAGATGTGGAGAAAAGAAGGGTGAAATGCTGCAGATGACGCGTCAACAGGAAAGCTGAAAAAGCCACATGAAGTCTGACATCAGAGCAAACTGTTGACTTAGTCTAATTAGAGGAATTATTTTGATATGTGAAATTTTAATGGATTAGGTTTCATGTTAGGTTTTACAGTCTGATTGAGTTGCCTGTTCGCCATAAATCCTCTACCATGTTTGTGTGATCGGCCCTTATCCATGGTGCTGAAACTTAATTAGGCCATCTCCCACATCGCAGAAAATTAAATGTTTCATGTATAATTAGTTTGCATTAACCCTTTCATGCATGAATTACGATTACTGAAATAAAGATTTTTTTCCCTGAATGTTTTTATTCCTCTTTAGGCATGAAAAAAACAATGCAATTTGAAATTTCTTTATGAAACTATTTTTCATGGAGTTACAAAAATGTCCCCTCAGCTGGACACCATGCTTTTACTTTTTGAAGCAAAGAAACATGTATTTACTGACATACTGTGTCAAAACTATGAAATAAAATCATTTTTAATGCTGTGAATCTGATGTTTCCTCACATTTTAACATACTATAATACTAGTTGTTACTCAATCAGATAATATGCAAAAAAAAAAAAAAACAACTTTCTGTTTTAAAAGAAATTTAAATTACAGTCTAATAACAATTAGCAATTGATTTAGACTCAAATATGTTACTGCAGATCAGGTTTAGCAAGAACAGGAATGGTAACAGTATGAATTGTAATGTATGGGGTGTTGCATAAGTGTCCACTGTACTGGTTGATATGCAAATAAAACATCAAAATCCATGAATATACAAGAGAACAGCTGTAGAATAACTGTCCACTGTAGTGACCACTGTGCATGAAAGGGCTAAAGATGAATGTCCAACTCTCTGACATGTAATAGGGCCTACCGTTAACTAAAAAAAGAATTACACCTGTTGATTGCTTGTTTTTCATGATTTAAAAAAAAAACAACATCCCCCCTGTTTTTTTGTTTTGTTTGTTTTGTTTTGTTTTTTGACAAATCGCACCCTGAATATTAGCACATGGAATGCAGTTATCTCAATACCTGTGGATCGACATCAACAGATACTGCTAGATGATCAGATTATTTTTTCCACAGTTTCCTTTTCTCTGAACATAATTTGTCTCCAAAACTGCATCAGTGTCCTTTATAAAACTTAAGTTTTTGCTTCTGTGCCAGCTGCAAAATAACATTATACTCATGTGACCCAGGATGTGGTCCAGTTCTCAGATTTTTGTTCCTGAGTTCTTCCCAGTAGTGACTCCAGTTTCCATCGCTGTCAGCTCCAAATCCAAACACATGGACCTGTAACAAAACTCACCTGACTTGGTCATCTGTACACAGTGAACATTTACCATCCTTATGTTATGAGCAGAACACTGACTGAAGTGAGACCAGCTGTCAGATCAGGAACCTTAGGCAAACTTAGGTAAGGAGGTTGATGAGGAGGGTGGATACACAAAAACACAATGATGCCATGTTAAGGGGGAAGCTAAGACGACTGGGCAGCTTGGGGGAGGTTTTGTTATCATCCCTACACTGTAAGCCCAGACTTTGTATTTACTAGAATGCTTTAATTACAATGTACTTAAATTATTTAAGTTTTATGACATTACTATAAAATGTTATGTATATTCTACTAATTTCTAGATGTAGTTGAAAGTACAAAAAAAGTGTAAGTTGAATGGATTTAAATCACTAAGTTTTAGTCATGACCACACCTTTATATCTCTGCATTGCTTTGTGGGTATTGGGCATGTTGTTGTAAATGTGTTATTTTTCTGTGCAGGGGTTCAGTGGAGTTGTGGTGTTAGTGTTAATTTGGACTTAATGTGTGTATGGCAGTGTTTATTGGCCTTTTTTTTTATTTGTTTTTGGATTTTTGTAGAGCTGTACCATGAGTCAGAACCATAGGCCCAACAATGGCTTTACTGGTCATCTGTAGATGTTGTAGTCCAATGTTAAATTTTGCACTTGGTCAAATTAAAAACACTGCCATTGTTGACAATTTATAATGAGCCAACATCCTACCCAGCCCCCATCCACTTTACAGTATATTAAAATGAGCAATTACACATAGAAATTTATATGGTAAAAGACTCAAATTTAAATCAACTTGGAAGTGAGAACAATGAATTGATATTAAGTTAATGATAATACAAAGCAATTGACATTGCAACAAATTTTAAGTTAAATTAACTTGGCATTTAGTGTGTTGTACTGAAGAAAGCAATTCCATTCAAGTCAAGTATTTAAGTTTAATACACTCAAGTTTTCATCACTCATTACTTAAATTTTTTAAGGCAACCGGTTTACTCAAATTTTTTAAGTAAACTCAACTTTTCCGATCTTACAGTGTAAGACTGGGTAATAAACTGCAAAGCTTAACACAAGGGCAGCTGATCTGAGAAAGAAAATAATGAAATCCTGGGGCAACTCAGCTACCCCCGGCTTGCCTAGGAACAGCTAAGATCCTGCACCATACCCTAAGGCTCCTAGACCTCTGGTAGAGGACCTGAGGAGATGTAATACCACTCAGGTGGGTGAGAACACACTGGCACGAAAAGATGTATATATGTCAACAAGATAATGACCCTAAGTAAATGTATGACAATATGGCTCCAGAAAAACAAAGTCCTGTTTTTGCAGTGGCCCAGTCAGAGCAGACTTGAATTACACTAGAGATGCTGTGGATTAACCTCAAGAGAAATGTTCACACCAGACCTCTAAAGAATATGGCTGAGCTACAGCAGTTCTGTAATGAAGAATGGCCCAGAATTCCCCTGAATGCTGTGCAGGTCTGATCAGTAACTACTGACCAAAGGGCTCGGTTGAGGTTATCAAGTCTTGGCTTACCTCCTCACAAATGTGAATTGCAAGAACCACAGTCATAAAGCCAGTGGATGGGTATCTGCCCTTCTTCTCGAGCCCTCTTTCATGGGTGTATCTCATGAATGCTGGATTTACTACCAACACCTGTAATAAATGACATTTATTCTGTAAACATGATTTCTTCAGTCACTGCAGCTACAAATAACAATGACTTAAAGTTATTACTCACCAAATCTTTGTTAACTTGGATATTTCTTTTTACTGGAGCATATGACCTGTGTGAAACGCCACATGATGTAGTAATTAAATAACATGACAACAACCCCCCCTCAAACAAAAAACAAAACACACAAAATATGTTACACATTTGGAGAATATTTTTTTGGAGAAAAACAAGAATGTTGGGGTTTATACGTGACATTATTTTCTTTCAGTTTGAAACCACAGACCACAGGTTTACAATGGCTGATGCTAGAATGAAATGGAAATGGATGGAAATACAAAACAGTCCACAACATTTCATTGTAGTGAGCTGAATTTCTATGATGCTTACATGTTTTTGTGATGTTGGTACACTATATTGCCTTTACGGCTTAAACTGCTTTAACCCTTCAGGGAAGGTTTCCTACAAAGTTTAGGAGTGTGTTCATGTGGATTATTTACTCTAGAAGCACAGGTGGAGTCAGGCACTAATGAGAGGACCTGGGGCTCGTTTCTGCACTGGTTGGTTAAGTTGTTAAGGCCCAGCGCAACGCAAAATGCATCCATTTAAGGCATTTTGCGCTATCACATTTCTGGGCTCGCTCTTTGTTCGTTAACAACTAACGCAACGCAAAATGTGTTCATGCGTTAGTTCGTTAACCCCAACACAACACAAAATGCGCTATCCCATTTCTGGGCTAGTTGGTTAAAAGTGTGCGCTCGCCCAGTTCCTCGTTAAAGGGCTGATTTTAACACGGACCTCTGAGGTCTGCGTTAGAAGGAGGATGTATTCTTGTAGCTTTATTTCACTTCATTTCTGTCATGTATGTCCTTTGAAATATTATTTACATTTGAAAAAGAAGATTTTTAACACAAGTTTGACAATATCTTTAATGATATCAGATTTTTCCCATGGACATTTTGCACTGATAAAAACGAATTTACTGAGTGAGGACTGATCCACTCACTGAATTTTATTCTCTATCGATTTATGGATAAATATAGATTAGTTCAGGACCAAGTGTGTGTGGCTTTGACGGATGAATGAATGAATGAGAACTGTATGGGGGCAGAGCCAGTGAACTGGTGCCACACACACCAGTGTGTGTGTGCGCGTGCACGTGCGTAATGAGATATGAGAGCGTGGATGAGAGGAACGGAACAGCGTTCAGTTTTTCCGTACAATCTGTTTGTCCTGTTGTTCGGCGTGGTTACAACCAACAGTGACCATTTAGATGAAGTCACCAGTGCGGAATAACTGGGGTCATCCTTAGACGTCCAGCTGGAGGCATATGTGTAAATAATTCAGATCAGTTCAGTTCAGTGTGTGTGTGTGTGTGTGTGTGTGTGTGTGTGCGTGCGTGCGTGCGTGCGTGCGTGTGTGTGTGTAAGGGGGCGGGGGCAGCTGAAGGGGTCCATCTATAGTCAGATGAGGATGAGGAGGTCCGTCCAGTCTGGTGAGGGTAAGGGAGGAGGTCACAGATCCGGGCTCACAGATATCCTCTAATACTTCTTCATTCTAACCATAGTGCTGTCAGATCAGATGACTGGAAACAGCTGGAGCGGAGCCGTTGTTCTGGGTTAAATAGTGAACGCACCTGTTTAGCGCACCCTTGAACACAAATAGTGAGCGAACAATGGATTTGCAAATACAACGAGCACAGAAACGGATTTTGCATTCATTAAGTCTCTATGTTCGCTGACCCATCGTTTGCTCACTATTTGCGTTTAAGGGTGCGCAAACAGCTTCGTTCCCTATTTAACCCAGAAATGTGTCCCTGGCTGGCATCCCAGTTCATCCCAAAGGTGTTCTGTCAGGCTGAGGTGCAGACCTCAGACCAGTCAAGTTCCTCCAAACCAAACTCCCTCATCCATGTATTTACAGACCCTGCTTTGTACACTGGTGCACAGCCATGCCGAAACAGGAAGGGGCCAGCCCCAAACTGTTTCCACAAAGTTGGAAGAAAGACATTGTCCAAAATGTCCTGTTATGCTGAAGCATTAAAGTAGTTGCTATTGACTAAGCCCAACCCCTGGAAAACAACCACTGTAATCTCTTTGTCACCAAACTTTACTGTTAAGGGTTAGTATTTTTTTTGTTGATTCTATCATGGGCTGTGCCATTTGTTCTGTTGTATTTTTGTAGTTTTTTCTGTTCTCTTCCTTGTGTGGGTGTGTTCTGTTTCTGTTGTCCCTCCAACAGATAGCAGTTAAAGGAAGATGAGCTGCAGGTGTGCTGTTGTTCTGCTGGCAGCAGCTGATTGAGGATGAGCTGCAGGAGTGGTGTTGGTGTGCTGGCTGAGTCTGATTGGTGCTTTGGAGTTGAGCCGGGAGATTTAAAGGACAGATTTTCATTCCTCCCCGGACTCCTCTCATTCCATCCTCCCCTGTGTGCAGACCAGCCTTTTGTACATTTTTGTTGGAACTTTGTAGACCTTGTGATACAAGGAGGGAATCCTTTTCTTTAAGTTTTTGTTTGGTAAGACTGTTGTATTTTGGTTTCCTTCATTTTGTGTTTGTAGAATATGATTCCCTTACCTGATTTAATTTTTTCTTTTTTTTGTAAATAAATATCTCATACTGCAGTTCCGCGGTTGCTGGTCATTTTTGATAATTTGCTCCTGTTTGTTAAGGGACATGGAGGGAGGGGAGTCTCACTTCATGTTGCGTCTCGGCAACCCCTAGACCGAGCGTAACATTACACTTGGCACAATGCAGTCAGGGAAGTACCGTTCTCCAGTGCCCTAGTGGGACGAACTTTACACCACTGCATCCAACGCTTTGCATTGCACTGGGTGATGGAAGGCTTGGATGCAGATCCTTGCCCATGAAAAGCCATCACTTGAAGCTCTCTATACGCTGTTCTTCTAATCTCAAGCCCACACAAAGTTTGGAGGTTTGTAGCTTGTAAATTGGCAACTTGTGCAGGCTGTGGCCTCAGCATGTGCTGTGATTTTACATAGCCTACCACTTCATGGCTCAGTTGTTCCAATTTGCCTTTGCTTTGTTAGAATATCACTTCCAGTTTATTGGAATATTTAGTAGTGAGGAACTTTCATGAATGGACATATTGCACAGGTAGTGTCCAATCATGTTACCACACTTGAATTTACTGAGCTCCTGAGGGGTGACCCATTCTTTCACAAATGGTTGTAGAAGCAGTCTGCATACGGAGGTACTTTATTTTACACACCTATGGTTGTGGAAATGATTAAAACGCTAGAATTCAATGATTTGGAGAGGTGTTGCAATATGTTTGGCAATATAGTCCAGTTTTCTCCATACAAATGCGTACTCACCGACCAAAATATCCTGTAGTTGTAGCCTTGATAATCCACTGAATGTCATTTATCTTAAATGGAAACAGGACAAGATGAGTGGTGCTGTCCAAGTCAGTCGCACTCTCTGGATACATGATACGATGAGTTGTTCTGGTCCCAACGTCCTCTTCAAAGCCTCTGGTCTGACCTCTGTTTATCCTAATACATACATTTCAAATCATAATCAATTTTGGATTTTTCTTTCTGACACGAGCTGAAAAAAAACTATATTTGATTTTCTTTTACCGTATGACTAAATCCTGGGAATCTATTAATGGTCCGTAATGTGTGCCCTTTAAATTACCGCTGTTGCCCACCACGGAACACGTCCTGTAGCGACCAGAGCTGGGTTCATCTGGAGGGGATGGGAAGAGCTGAAACAGCCTGTCAATTGTTGCTTTGTAGTAAGTGTAGTCATGAGGATCCCACTGTAATTTCTGACACCAAAATGCTTTATGTGAATGAATCCTTCATCTGCCTGCTGGCATTCATGTACATGAAGCTTCAGAGATGATGACAGGGTGCGGTTTTCTCACCTTCCACCAATTAAAATTATCCACTGAGAGACTGTTTTTTCTTGACAAAAATGGTTTGACAGATCTGTTAAAATGTGTTACGAACCATGGATCATCATTTGGTAAACATGCGTTACAGTGACGGTTTTGGAATTTCGGAAGACTGAAGGAAACTTGTGGTCTCCTTTCCACCCATACCATACAGATGCTAGTGAGAAGCAGCAGTAGAAAAATGAAGATCCTGTATTTTGTTGACATGGTGATGGAGATGATCTGTGAAAGGGAAAGAGTTTTAGTTTAAAGACAAAGAGCATTTCATTAGCGGTATAGCATATAAGGCATATAGCATTCAGATTCATATCATACCAAAGTCATATTTTTGACCAAATAGTGATATCTGCATAAAATGAAGCAGCAGTGTTAGGAGAGGAAAGTTATGCAGATATGACAATCTGGACAAAAATATGACTTAGATCAGTGGTTCTCAAATGGGGGTACGCGTACCCCTTGGGGTACGTGAAGGCACTCCAGGGGGTACGTGAGATTTTAAAATATATTTAAAAAGTAGCATCCATGCAAAAAATCCTTTAAAAATAATTATTAAATTAATTAAATATTTCAGGAAAATATATAAGTTCATAAAATGAATTTTCTATTCAGTAGGCTATTCAATTTCATCCTCCTAAAAACCCAGAGTCTCCCCCATACCAGAATGGTTCCACCCAACCTGTCATATGCCACCTAGCATCACCTGTCAATCACTTGAAAACTCAAACAATAGAGTTGTGGTTGAAGTGTAATTCTTTTTGAGAACAGATCTTTACTATGATCCCAAAGGAGGACACTTTAGGTTGATAATTATTTTTATGTGCACAAATCTTTATTTATAATTAAGTTAATTCTTTCTTTCTTTTTTTAGTTATATCTTTTTGTTTCCAAATAATTCAAGAGAGACCACTACAAATGGAGTTCCAAAGTTTAACCCTTTCATGCATGAATTATGAGAATGTTAATCAAGATTTTTTTTTCTTTATTTCTCTTTGGGCATTTAAAAAAAAATGAGATGATTATTATTTTTTATGAAGCTATTTTTCATGGAGTTGCAAAAATGTGTGTTTAATTTTTAAAGCAATGAAACGTGTATTTACTGATATGCTGTGTGAAAACAATGAAATAAAAACATTTAATGCTGCTAATTTGATATTTTCTCACATTTTAACATACACTGCAAACAAAAAGTTATGGATATTTAAAATTTTTGGGGCTATTTTTTTCAGTTGAGATTCTTGCACAATGCTTTTTACTTTTTTGTGTGTGAATTGAATTGCAACACTAATGACCAGACATAGTTTTATTTACAAATGGCAAAAATAGCAAAAAAAAAAAACGGCAAAAAAAACAACAGAAATATCCTTAACTTTTTGTTTGTAGTGAACTCCAATACTAGTCACTTCATCGAGATAACATGCCAAAAAAAAAAAACACAAAAAACTTTGTTAATTACAGTCTAATAACAATAATAAGGAATTGATTTACACTCAAACATGTTAGATTTGGTTTATCAAGAACAGCAAAGTCACAGTAATGTTATTAATTGCAGTGTATTGTGTTGGCTGATATGAAACTATAATAACAAAAATCCATGAATATACAAGAAAACAGCTGTAGAAAAACTGTCCACTGTAGTGACCACTGTGCATGAAAGGGTTAATAAATCAGACACTGATGGCACAGCACTCTGTTTTAAGTCATTTTTTTCAACCAAAAATGCTTTGCGCTGGTTAGGGGGTACTTGGCTGAAAAAGTATTTCACAGGGGGTACATCACTGAAAAAAGGCTGAGAACCACTGACTTAGATAATTATGCTATGAAGGTAATGATTTGTAAAATACACATAAGTCTTCACTGATGAACTGGAGAAAAGTATCCTTTAACCTCTGATTTAGAAAGAAGGCTAAGAAGTCTTAGTTTTCTCAACTCATCAGCTAACTATTTATTTTATGTATAATACACTGTTGCTCATAGAATAAAATAATTATACATCTCCTAATGAAATGATTGTGACAATGTATAAATGTCAACTTATTCTTGATAGATAAAGTGTTACTGGTACTCAGTATGTAATCATTCCACCTGGTCAAAGGTGATTACTGATCTGTATTAATAGGAATAAAAAGACAAATGTGTCTGAAAAGACAATTATTCCAACTTTATGGGTGATAGTATGTTTAATATGTAAGGCCAGGAAAGCGGCTTCTGATTTGTTTAATCAATTGAAACCATCACCGTGGTTGTTATTGTTACTATTGTTGATATTTTGGTCGTGAGGGTCTTTGTCACCTTCTTTTTATTTTCTTTTTTTTCTCTCCCCTTCTCTCTTCTCCCCCTTTCTTCTCCTTCCCCCTGGTCCTTCCTGTCAGGTCCAGCATCAAAATGTGGTTCAATTAAACCCAAAATAAAGACACTGGAATATCAAGGGGAGCCTTATATACTTGATGAAGGTCCCCTTGACAAAGCAAATTTGTTTAGCGCAACAAGGCAGCCAGACCACTGTTCTGCTGTTATGAGGCTGGACAAGACAAGTAAAAGAAAAGAAAAAAAAAAAAAAGAAAGAAAGTCAAAAACAAGACCTTCAGTTAATGGTTATCTTGACAACCAAAAATCAGAAGATTGTCTTAATATACGGAGCATAAACATAACAGAAGGGATATTGTTGAGCATTTTTTGTGCAACTAATCACTAATCAATGGATTATTAATATAGTTACCAATTATTTCTTTCAGTTTGAAGCAGCATATGGGTTATAAGTCTCATACATACAAACATTGCTACTTTGGTTCCTATTAAAATGTATCATTGTAGAATTCAGGCCCTTAAATGTAGTCTATGTCATCAGATATAAGGAATCGTTGTAAATATAGTACTGCTACCTGATGACAACATAAACAATAAAAATCTATATTTTCGATGACTGTTTATTTTCCACTATGTCAAAAGCATTGTTATTTTTTTAATCTTATGCCACTTGATGAACCAGTTACTCGGGTTTGACTTGCTACATGTTTTGCATGTGACTGAACTGAAGCAGTTCTCCTGATCATCACAGTATTATGGCCTTAGTCATACACTACATAGACAAATAATAATTTTCAACCACAACTACGTACAACCTATATTATTGTTTGTATTATCATTTACCATATTATTTATTATTAATTATTTGTTGTAGAGGAATTCTTTGCTTTGAAAATAAATAAATACACTTTCTACATCTCACTTAGAAAAGGAAATTCTCCCATTAAACTTTTAAGGAAATATTGATGTTTATAAACTATATAGACAAAACTATTGGGACATATCATGGCTACAGCTCATAAGATGTCCTGTTCATGCCGATTTGACATATAAACATCAATTTTAATAATCAATATGATACTTATCCCAATATAAAACTATATTGTGACATTTGTCATTGTTGTTTTGAAGCTCAGACCCCTGTTAGAAAAGAAACACTTGAATTCAGTGTGTCCCAATACTTGTGTCCATATACTGTATAACTCAGGCAATCATGCTATGAGGCTACGGAACTGCAACATCACTCAGCCAAAAAGACAGAAGCACTTTATCAACGTTTTACAACCTGATGCTATTGTAACCAAATAAAAACTGAACAATAGTGAACATTTTCTGGCGTTCATAGTTCTGTGTGAGAGTGGGAAACAGACTAAACAGACTCTAAGTGATTCAGTCACATGTCACTGTTTTGACATGTGTCTTGAGGGAATCACAAGGACTTGATGTTTTGCCCAAATTAATACAAATTATGACTTAGGTTTAGCTCTATATGAATGTTGTTATTGTTGAACTAATGCCATTTGTAACAGGTAATGGTGCTGATGTTCTTCACTGACACTATTAAAATAATGGTGTCTTGTTTAGTCTGTGCTGTTAAAATTAAGTTTGTAGTTTTTGTTTTTTCTTTTTCTGATCAAAAATCTAATAAAAAAAAAAAAAAAAGGAAGTGAGGACGGAAGGGAATAAATGACATTTCTGAAAGATTTGATGGATTTATCAGAAATCTG